>NC_080178.1:78393094-78524572 GCF_950295315.1 Erinaceus europaeus | reverse complement strand
CAGCCTGACGCTGTTGACTGGCTACGGAAGAAGGGCAAACGCTAGAAGAAGGAGAAAGCTCTAGCAGAACGAATCCACCCTTTCTGGGGGCCTTTTTTTTTTTTTTTTTTAACTGGATAGGACAGAGAGAAATTGAAAGGGGAGGGTAGATAGAGAGAAGGAGAGAAAGATAGACACCTAGACACCTGCAGACCTGCTCCATTGCCCCTGCAAGTTGGCGGGGGCAGGGGCTCGAACTGGGATCTAGCTAACCTAGTGCAACCTCTGCCCAACCCTGGAAGAGAGATTTCCCGCAGCCCTACTTCACTGCTCATGAAGCTCCCCGCCCCGTGCAGCTAGGGCTTGAACCCTGGTCTTTGTACATGATAATGTGTGTGTGCCCTACTGGATACAGCACACTGCCAGGTCCTCACAGATGCTTTTTTAAATTTTATTTTATTATTATTATTATTATTATTATTTTTGGCTCCTGTAAACAGTCAAGTGATAAAGCCCAGGAGAGGTCAGAAATCAGAGGACCAGTACCCAACCACTTTTTGCATTTTGATATGGGAATGATGATGAAATCCTCTCGGGATGACAGCTTCAAGATCCAGGAGGAGGACGTGGAAGCCCAAGGAAATGACAGGGGAGAGAAAATGTGGGCACAACACAGTTAAGCTAAAGGAAGGCCTCCAGAAATAACACCAGCAGGGAGTCGGGCGGTAGCACAGCGGGTTAAGCGTATGTGGTGCCAAGCGCAAGGACCGGCGTAAGGATCCCGGTTCGAGCCCCGGTTTCCCCACCTGCAGGGGAGCCGCTTCACAGGTCTGCAGGTGTCTGTCTTTCTCTCCCCCATCTGTATTCCCCTCCTCTCTCCATTTCTCTGTCCTGTCCAACAGTGACAACATCAACAACAACAAGGGCAACCAAAAGGGAATAAATATTTTTAAAAAAGAATACCATAAAACACATAGTGATGGGGTTTATAATTAACAATATTTATATATTTTCTCCATTTTGGGGAGCTACTCTCTTCCCTGATCCGGCTTTCTAGTCCCTTTTCCAACTCTGACACCATCTCCCCAGACAATTCCTTGGGTCCACCTGCATGTTATCTGTCAGACCCCGGCAAAAACTAGTAAAGTCATGGGCCCCTTGGAATATACCTAAAATAGACTTTATAGCTTCTTCCAAAATGAAGATTCCCCCCAAATCTTCATCTGCAATATTCCTGCCTTTAGGTTCATGATTGGTTTGGCTTTATATCTTTTTCAGCCATCAGATTCTAGATGATACCATGATCCTAACTTGATTTCCCTGAGCAGACGACCCCACCAATGTGTCCTGGAACCTCACCTCCCCAGGTCTCTGCCCCACTAGGGAAAGAGAGAGGCAGACTGGGAGTATGGATCAACCTGCCAACACCCATGTTCAGTGGGGAAGCAATTACAGAAGCCAGACCTTCCACCTTCTGCATCCCACAATGACCCTGGGTCCATGCTCCCAGAGGGATAAAGAATAGGAAAGCTATCAGGGGAGGGGATGGGATACGGAGTTCTGGTGATGGGAATAATGTGGAAATGTACCCCTCTTATCCTATAGTCTTGTCAATATTTCCATTTTATAAATAAATTTTTTAAATTATATATTACACACATATTTTTTAAAGAGTAAAAAACTTTTTATTTATTTTTGGATAGAGACAGAGAGAAATTGAGAGGAGGGGGGACAGACATAGGGAAAGAGACAGAGAGATACCTGCAGCTCTGCTTCAACACTCATGAAACTTTCCGCCTGCAGGTGGGGACCAGGGGCTTGAACTCGGGTCCTTGCACACTGTAGTGAGAACACTTAACCAAGTGCGCCACCACCCAGCCCCCGAGATTTTTTTTTTAATAATTAAAAATTTTTTTTTCTTGGAACATATTTCCAAAAGTGGAATGCTTAGGTTAGAGTCGTGGAAGGCTGACCTTGCAATCCCTCCTTAGACCACACTACGAGTAAGAAAAAGAGATTTCATAAAATAAAACAAAAAGGGAAAAAGGTAATCTGTAATGTCATATATGGGTATACCTGTCTTTAAAGACCCTCTCAATGTTAAAGTTTATATCTTTTGATTCCTTTTTGATAATGTATGGTAGCTTTGTCGATTGAACTGGAATTTGTTGAAGCATCACCTTGGGCTATGATGAGTGTCAGCACTTCTACGTGAACTGTCCACTCATGTGGTTTGAACATCTGTCCTATGAAGTCTCAGCTGTGTCTTTTAAGATGTATGTAAAACTTCCCCAGAGTATCTGGGTAGTGGGCCTTTAGCTGTTACGTGTACTGAACTATTTTCCCAATCTGTTGCCTGTCTCTCTCCCTCTCCCTTTCCCTCTCCCTCTCTTATGTCTGTTGACTTTCTTTGTCCCAGAAAAACAAGTTGCTTTTTAAAAAATGTAATTGAACCCATCAAAATTGTCGCCGATAATTTTTTCAATTGCTTCAATAGTCAGAAAATTGTCTTTTCTCCACAATTGGGATAAGTATACTATTTTTTTTCTAAAAAAAAAAAAAAATTAGCTCTTTAAACCATCTGGCATTTGTTGTGGTCTTAGGATACAGTGACCATATTTTCTGAATCAAAAACTGGAACATGTGATCTGACAATTGGCAGCATTCTTATGGGAAAATGGGACCGAATATTTGAAACACTGAGACTGTACTAGAAAATTGAGGACATATGCCCCCTACATGTATGGAGCGAGATATACATATATATATATATTCCCTTTTGTTGCCCTTTTTATTATTGTAGTTATTGTTGTTGTTATTGATGTCATTGTTGGATAGGACAGAGAGAAATGGAGAGAGGAGGGGAAGACAGAGAGGGGGAGAGAGAGACACCTGCAGATCTGGTTCACTGCCTGTGAAGCGACTCCCCTGCAGGTGGGGAGCCAGGGGCTTGAACCGGGATCCTTGCTGGTCCTTGTGCTTTGCGCCCCTTGCGCTTTGCGCCACATGTGCTTAACCCACCGCACTACCGCCCGACTCCAGCAAGCTGTTATTTTAAAGGTCCAGTGCCGGGCTCTGCTGTTCTCAGCTCCTGTCAGCTCGAAGCATATAACAGAAGACCATTAGCCTGAGGCTCAGTATCCTTAAGCCGTGAGATGGCGGGAAGGCCGGTCCCATCAGCAGGCTTCAGAGGCAGTTATGTTGTGGAAACCCATCTCTTCCTGCCCAGGAGTGAGGACTCTTGCCATGAGCGTAAGTTAGATCGGTGGGATGTGACCAAAGAACCCAAGCGTCACTGTTACCAAAGGCCATAAACTCTGCCTGGTGTCACCCTCCTTTGCAGCTGGAAGTCAGTAGCCATCCAGTCAAGTTTGGCCAGACACACTCCCACCCTCCCCCGGAGCGCACAGAGTGGCTTAAAGTCCAGTTTTCCTTCTAGAATTGGAGTCCCTAGGCCACAGCCTATCTGATGACTTTGTCACCCCCTTCCTCGGAAGGCAGGACTTGTCAGTTTGCTCTGCTGTGGACAAGCTTCAGGGCACTGCAATCCAGCTGAAAGCCCTCACTTCTTGACCTGGTTCTACCCCAGCCCAAATCACTTTCTTTTTATTTGGTGACCTCCTGGTCGTCACGGTTCCAGGCTGCCTTTCTCGGATAGAGACAGGGAGGCAGAGAAAAGCACAAGGAAGAGAAGGAAGAGAAAGCACAAGACCAGAGCTTCCTTCGATGCTTTGGAAGCTGGGCTTGAACCTAAGGCATGCAGACAGTAAAGAAGACCCTTCAAGTATCTTTCTCCCACCCCCTCAGGCCAGATGTCTCTCAACATCCCTCGGGTGTTGAGAGAAACAGCTTCTGATGCCTAATTGAAGAAGTCAACAATGTGTTGAGAGATACCTGGAGACAAGGACCCAATTTGCCCCGTGGCTTTCAGAAACTGCCCCTTCCTTATTTCCTTCCTGGGCTGTCTGTTTTCTCCCCTCAACAAGTTTCAGACCCTTGCCCTCCGGGTCTGGTGAGCAATTCAGGTCTGGGCTCTATTCCTCAGTAACCCCACATGCCTGAGTCCTATGGTTCTGGACCCAAGGCGCCTTTTAGCAGCAGTTTCTAACTCTGGGCATTACAGGCCAGAACTAAATTTTCAGAATTCCTCAAACTTGACATGGCAACAACTGGTGACTTTCTTCAAGGGCACCAGAATGCCGGGGGCTATATAACATCTTTACGATACGGTTATTTCTATACAGCGATGGTTTTAATCACTGTAAGCATTGGCTGGCAAGGCTCAGCTTCTTCTGCTCCTAGTCCCCTGATCCATTAGGGGCTACTCACTCATTCTTGGTCCAGGCCTCCTTCTCTGTTGACTGACCCACTATGTACCCATAGCCCTGCCTGATGCCCTGTCGCACACTCCATAACTCCCAGACTCAACGGGGGTAATAACACTGACACACTTCACTCTGTGGGGAGACAGCGTGAGCAGAGAGAAACTGGGGAGCAGAAAATTCGCACCTGTCTTCTGCAGCTGTCACACAGCATTCAAAGTGACAACCTCGGGAGTCGGGTGGTAGCTCAGCAGGTACAGTGCATGTGGTACAAAGCGAAAGGACCGGCCTAAGGTTCCTGGTTCAAGCCCCCGGCTTCCCATCTGCAGGGGAGTCGCTTCACAGGTGGTGCAGCAGGTCTGCAGGTGTCTGTCTTTCTCTCCCCGTCTGTCTTCCCCTCCTCTCTCCATTTCTCTCCTAACTACGACATCAATAACAACAACAATAAAAAAAAGCAACAAGGGCAACAAATGGGAAAATAAATATACAAAAAATAAAAATAAAAGTGACAACCTCAACCTTCAGCTCCACAGACACTGATGGGGTCAGGCTCAGGCCCGTCCGCCAAGGAAGCAAACAGGCGCGGAGTGATAGACCCTGAAAGCGGAGCACAGGTGACCAGCAAGTGACCATCGGCCATGCACGCGTGATTGGGCAAGACTTGGAGGAAAGCAAGGCCCAACCCAGAACCTGGAAGTAGAGTGGTAGCAGGTCCAGAAATGAGGTGTCAGAGGCAGGAGCCAACAATGGCAGCTCCGTCCACTCACTGCTGGTAGAGGGTGCCCACAAGGAAAGCCAACACACTGTGCCTGTTTCTCCCCGAGCGCCCACCCAATGGCCACCTGGCTGCAGCTCTGAATCCCTGAGCCTAGAACAGGGTTGAAGTAAGAACAGGCACCCGTTGATGCATGCTGAACCAAGAAACGAATGAGAACGCTTGATCCTGTGATTGCCAAAAGTAGAGGGCTGGGCCGGCTCTTGGAATCAGAGAAGCAAGTGTCACCCAAGGGAGGAAACCGCTTCTGATGCCTAATTGAAGAAGTCAACAATGTGTTGAGAGATACCTGGAGACAAGGACCCAATTTGCGCCGTGGCTTTCAGAAACTGCCCCTTCCTTATTTCCTTCCTTGGGCTGTCTGTTTTCTCCCCTCAACAAGTTTCAGACCCTTGCCCCTTCAGGTCTGGGCTCTATTCCCCAGTAACCCCACATGCCTGAGTCCTGTGGTTCTAGACCCAAGGTGCCTTTCAGCAGCAGTTTCCAACTCTGGGCATTACGCTGACTGGCTGAGAAGACCCGGCAGTCTCCCCTGCATGCTCTATGCTGGGTTAGGGCCTCTGTCTCTTCCTAGGAACAGTACTGATATAATACAAACACTTAACAGTTGCCCCTCACTTTGTATCATTTACCCAAACCAAGTCTCTGTTGAATTCTACAACAATTGTGTAAAGTAGACATCCAGGAGGCCGGGCGGTGGTGCACCCGGTTAAGCACACATATTGCCAAGCACAAGGACCGGGGTTCGAGCCCCCACCCCCCAACTGCAGGGGGTCCGCTCCACGAGTGGTAAAGCAGGCCTGCAGGTGTCTTTCTCCCCTCCCCCTGTATCTCTCCATATTCTCTCAGTTTTTTTCTGTCCTATCCAAATAAATGAAAACTTTTAAAAAAATGGCCAACAGGAGCAGTGGGTTCATAGTGCTGCCACCAAGGCCCAGCAATAACCGTGGCGATGATATATATGTATATATAAAGTAGGTATCAATCTCCAGCTGAAGTTCAGAAGAGTTCCGAATCCTGTCTAGGTTCTGAGACGCCACACCAAGCGTCACCCGCAGCTCAGGACTGTGTCTGTCTCCTTCGCTCCTCTTTCTCACTCTAAAGCACCAGGCCAAGCAGAGCTGAGACCTCCTGTCTCTAAGCTATTGAATCAGTCTATGGATCAAAAAAAGGTTGGACTAAGCTATGAGGGGTGAGGTCCCTTCCAGCTCTGAGCCCTGATGCTATTACGACCTTCAAGCTTTCAACCTGTCGACATTTTTCCATAAAGCAAGCTTCCCTTCTCAATTCACTCCAACTTGCCACATACTATTTTTTAAAAATATTTTATTGATTTATTCCCTTTTGTTGCCCTTGTTGTTTCATTGTTATAGTCATTATTGTTGTTATTATCGGTGTTGTCGTTGTTGGATAAGACAGAGAGAAATGGAGAGAGGAGGGGAAGACAGAGAGGGAGAGAGGAAGACAGACACCTGCAGACCTGCTTCACCACCTGTGAAGCGACTCCCCTGCAGGTGGGGAGCTGGGGGCTCGAACCAGGATCCTTCAGCCGGTCCTTGTGCTTTGTGCCACATGTGCTTAACCCACTGAGCTACCGCCGGACTCCCACCACATACTATTTTTATGACACCTGACTTCTGCTATACATTTTTTTTTTAAGCAAGGCAGTGAAGTATGCAGAAATTCTATAGCCTGGATTTTCTGCAGCTTTCTGGAAACCTGTGTCTCACTGGGCAAACAGAAGAGCTAGCAGCCCTGTGTGTGGGGGTGCTTAAAAGTGTAGCTTTTGTTTCATCCTCAGCAGATTTGGGCAGTGACCACTCTCTGAGTTACACAAAGCTTGGAAGGTATCTCTGATTTATGTGAGTAGGAAACCATTGTTATCTTACATGTCTGTTAAAGTTTTTTTCTTTCTTTTCATTCTCAAACCAGAGTTTATTCTTTTCTATGTGAAAATTCTTGATATTACTTAGGGATAAAGAAAAAATACACAGACAGCATAGCTTTTTGGCTTCATGGTGTGGACTAACCAAACCCACTCATTTTAACAAAAGCCTCGAGGCTGGAAGTCAGCTATCACCAAATATACTCTGTGAGACTGAGTTTGGGCTGATCCCTCCACATGGCAGTTAAGTCATGGGAAAAGTCGAAGGATCACCAGTGATCTCATTTGGAGCATAATTTGCCAGGAAAAGCACTAGGGGAAAAAGTTTTCTACCAGAGTTTCAAGACAAAGAGGCTATTTTCATTATTTTTGGCATTTGAAGGATGGGCAGATGGTCTAATCTGTTGTCTTTTTTTTTAATGCCTCTACTTATTTTTTAATATTTATTTATTTTCCCTTTTGTTGACCTTGTTTTTTTATTGTTGTTGTAGTTATTATTGTTGTTGTTATTGATGTCATCGTTGTTGGACAGGATAGAGAGAAATGGAGAGAGAAGGGGAAGACAGAGAGGGGGAGAGAAAGACAGACACCTGCAGACCTGCTTCACCTCCTGTGAAGCGACTCCCCTGCAGGTGGGGACCCATGGGCTCGAACGGCCATCCTTAGGCCAGTCCTTGCACTTTGTGCCACGTGCGCTTAACCCACTGCGCTAAGCCTGACTCCCTAATCTGTTGTCTTGACTTCAACTCCAGAGAACAATAAAGAGCCCAAAGTGAAATCAGGTGGGTGGTGCTCTCCGTCAAGCACACACCTTACAGGTGCAAGGACCCAGGTTCAAGGCCTTGGTCTCTCCCTGGAGCGGGTGGGGGAAAAACTTCACAACTAGTAAAGCAGTGCTGCAGGTTTCTCTCTGCCTTTGTCTGTCTGTCTCTTTCTCCTCTTTGTGTCACTCTCTCAGCTCAAGTTCTCTCTGTCATATCAAAATAATGATTAAAAATGGCCTCCAAGCTCCACTTTCCCAGAGCCCCACCCTACTAGGAAAAGAGAGAGGCAGACTGGGAGTATGGATCCACCTGTCAATGCCCATGTTCAGCAGGGAAGCAATTACAGAAGCCAGACCTTCCACCTTCTGCATCCCACAGTGACCCTGGGTCCATGCTCCCAGAGGGATAGAGAATAGGAAAGCTGTCAGGGGAGGGGATGGGATACAGAGTTCTGGTGGTGGGAATTGTGTGGAGTTGTACCCCTCCTATCCTACGGTTTTGTTAATGTCTCCTTTTTTAAATTAAAAAAAAATGGCCTCCAAGAGCCATGGATTTGCCAAGTTATCACTGAGCCCCAGTGATAACCCTAGTGACAAATAAGTAAATAAGTAAATAAATAAATACATGTGTCCCGACTTAGCAGAGGTCAGGAAGACAATGTTTATAAATACAGCCCCCAGGGAGTCAGGCGGTAGTGCAGCGGGTTAAGCGCAGGAGGTGCAAAGCACAAGGACCGGCATAAGGATCCTGGTTCAAGCCCCCGGCTCCCCCACCTGCAGGGGAGTCGCTTCATAGTCGGTGAAGCAGGTCTGCAGGTGTCTGTCTTTCTCTCTCCCACTCTGTCTTCCCCTCCTCTCTCCATTTCTCTCTGTCCTATCCAACAACAACAAAAACTACAGCAATAAAACAATAAAAAGGAATACATAAATAAAATAAATATTTAAAAAAAAACACAGCCCCCAACTTTTCTCTGTGGATTATGGTCAGGACTCTGGAAGTGCAAGCACTAGGAGCCCCCTTCCCCCCAAACACAGACACACACAAAACCTCTCCCTTAGCTAATTCATTAAAGGAGATGAAAAGAAAAAAAGTACTGTGCTAAGCAGAATCCCAAAGGATCCTTGATAGCCTTCCACCCAAATTCCAGGACTGGGAATGTGAGCTGTCACGCCCTGGCTGTGTCAGGTTTTGAAGCAACAGGGGCCCTGCAGATGTAATTAAAGTGGCCAGTTAGTGGATTTTTGAGTCAATCAATATGATTTATCCCAGTGAACCAAAGCTAATCACAGGAGTCCTGCGGTAGCAGTCTCCTCCTGCTGAGAGCAGGGGTTGGAAAATGTGGCAGGGACTCAGAGTGGGAGGGCATCTGCTGGCTGGGGTTCCCAAGACAAGGAGCTGAAAGTCACCCTGAGGAACAGTCCCTGACAAAAGCCAGTCAGGAAATAGAGACCTTAGATGGGTGGATTGACTGATTTCTCCGGGGTTATTGCTGGGGCTTGGTGCCTGTACTGCAAATCCACTGCTCCTGGAGGCTATTTCTTCCCTTTTGTTGCCTTTGTTGTTTATCGTTGTTGTTGTTACTGTTGTTATTGCTGTCATTGTTGCTGGATAGGACAGAGAGAGATGGAGAGAGGAGGGGAAGACAGAGAGGGGGAGAGAAAGACAGACACCTGCAGACCTGCTTCACCGCTTGTGAAGTGACCGCCCCCCCCTGCAGGTGGGGAGCCAGGGTCTTGAACCGGGATCCTTACATGGGTCTGTGCACTTTGTGCCATGTGCGCTTGACCCACTGCACTGCCCTTTGGCCCCCAAGACCTTAGTTTTATACCCTAGAAGACTGCCAGTAGGATGAATGGTCTTAAAGCAAGTCCTTCCTCAGGATAAGACCCTCCAGGTAAGAGCCCAGCCCGGCCCAGCCAGTACCTTGATTTTTACCTTGCACAATCTCGAGCAGAGAACCTTAGTCTCGAATGCCTGGAACTCTCCCTATACAACCAAGAGACCATAAATAGGTTTAAGCTGGTAAGTCTGTGATGATTTGCTAAGCAATCGTAGAAAATATAACACACAGGATCGGGTGGTGGCACACCTGGCTGAGCGCACATGTTACAGTGCTCAAGGACCTGGGTTCAAGCCCCCTGGGTCCCCCACCTGCAGGAGGAAAGCTTCACAAGTGGTGAAGCAGTGCTGTAGGTGTCTCTCTGTCTCTCTCCCGTCCTCTCAATGTTTGGCTGTCTCTTTATTTATTCAACAAATAAATAAAGAGAATAAATAGAATTAAAAATATTAATAGTTTAAAAAGAAAGAGAGGGAAAAACACACACACAAGTCCGTAGACACAAGTGCACAAACATGGTCAGGTCCCAGTGAGAAGGAAAGACTCCCAGATAGTGAGACTTTCTCTTCTCTGCCCCTCTTGTCCCTTACCTCTCCTCTTTGGATCTTAACCAGCTTTCTGTGCCTATAAGTGATTCCACAGTGCCAGATCCCATGGTCAAACAAGAAAGTCACTATAACGATCTACACACACACACACACACACACACACACACACACACACACACACACCCTTTTTTTTCCCTATGGTCCTACCTACTCTTCTAAGTCACATCAGCTACTTCTGAGTGTCTTTTTTCCCCCCCTTCTTTCCTCTTCTCGCAGTCCTAATGAAACTGGAGTTCAGAGATCCTTTGGTCATCTTCCCCTAACATTCACCCTCCTGAAAGTAGGGACCAAAACTCTTTATGGGGTGCAGAAGGTAGGAGGTCTGGCTTCTGTCATTGCTTCTCTGCTGGACGTTGGCAGGTGGATCCACACCTCCCCAGCCTGTTTCTCTCTTTCCCTAGTGGGGCAGGGCTCTGGGGAGGTGGGTTTCCTGGACACACTGGTGAGGTCATCTGCACAGAGTTCAGGAGGAAATTGTAGTTAACACCCACAGCTTGGTGGCTGAAAGGCAGTAAGATGTAAAGCAGGACAAACTGTTTAATGAATAGGAGCCACAAAGTAGGACAAGAGTCGATGGGAATAGGGACTGTAGAATAGAAGCTCCTAGGGGCCCACGACTCTGGTCATTTTTGCTGGTGCTTGATAGCTAACCTGCCCGTGGACTAAAAATATTGTTTGGGGAGACGGTGTCAGAGTTGAGAATAGGGCTAGAAAGCTGGATCAAGGCAGAGAGTAGCTCCCAAACTTGAAGAAATTATATAAATACAATTAACTATTTACCACGTAGATCTGACCCAGGACCCATGTCTATTCATGTTTAGCACAGGAGCCTGTGTGATGTCCAAGTCCCTGACC
Organism: Erinaceus europaeus; assembly: GCF_950295315.1. NCBI lineage: Eukaryota > Metazoa > Chordata > Mammalia > Eulipotyphla > Erinaceidae > Erinaceus > Erinaceus europaeus. The sequence continues at coordinate 78,513,547 of NC_080178.1, read as the reverse complement.
TCAACTAAATCAGTGTAACACCACCATGCCACGTTTCACTTCAGGCTGTATCCAGTGACGCCAAACCTGAAATTTCAACCTTCCAAGTTTGACATATATCTCCACAAAAAGTTCCTCTGTAATTTTTTTCATAATAACCCCACAAGAAATGTTAAGAGTAAACTTTAAGTTATTACTATTTTTTCTTTTGCTTTCATCTTTGTGATTTATACTAAGAAACAGATATGGGTCTTCATTCCTGTTTCTGGCATAGAGCTCCTAAACCCTTGGAATTTCCTAAGTGATAAAAAGCCATAAAGTTGTCTTTTGATATTCACAAGCCCTCTGCAGCCACACCAAAGATTTTGGAAAACCTGCAGGGTGGTTAGGGATTGGTTGCCAGGGAACCGGCATTCAGCACCTCCCCACCCCCACCCCTTCTAGGAGGGAAGAGGGGCTGGGAATTGAGATCACTCCTCAGTGAGCCACTCATGAATTCATGATGCCTGTGTCATGAAGCCCCTACAATCCCCCCCCCCCAGTTAGTTTCCAGGAGGTGAATGAGCCTGAGTTGGGGAAGTAGTGCCCGGTGAACAGGGGAACCCTGGCCCTGCCCTCCATACCTTTGCCCTAAACATCTCTTCAGTCTGGCTGTCGTGGGCTGCAGCGCCCATAAATCAGCGATCTAGAAGCATTTGATTTGAGTTCAAACGAATACAAGGCAGGGGAGGTGGCAGCCTCAAATCTACAGACACAGGCAATAACTTGGACTTCTGAGTGGCATCTAGAGTTGGGGTGTGGGGGGGACAGTCTTGTAGACGGAGCCCTTTCTTCATCTGTGGGCTCAGATGTTCTCTCCTGCTACATACACAGCGTCACAGAACTGAGTTAGCCTGCAAGATTCTCTTGTGTTTTCTGAGACTCAAAGAGTTGCTTGGCAGTGTTAGAAGACACACTGCAATCTCCAAAATGCAAGCAAGTCACTAATACCTTCAATAGCTTCCCCCCCCCCTTTTGAAATAGTATGCAATTCCATCCTTTCCTTTCCCAACCTAACCCACTTCAGATCAGTTTGTGGCTCCTCTGTCCTCCTAACCGAAATCATCTTATATACAAGGAAGTTAAACTTCCATCTTACCCAAAACGCCGGCTTCCCCATGTTCTTACTCTAAGATACCAAGAGGTTCCCTGGGACCAGTCTTACTGCCTTACCCCACATTCTTTGACAGAAGCTTGTGGGTCTCCTGCTCCCTCCACACTCACAGGGCAGTTCTATTCTATATATATATATATATTTGTTTATTTTCCCTTTTGTTGCTCTTATTGTTTTTTATTATTGTTGTAGTTATTACTGTTGTTGTTATTGATGTCGTCGTTGTTGGATAGGACAGAGAGAAATGGAGAGAGGAGGGAAAGTCCGAGAGGGGGAGAGAAAGACAGACACCTGCAGACTTGCTTCACCGCCTGTGAAGCGACTCCCCTGCAGGTGCGGAGCCGGGGGCTTGAACCGGGATCCTTACGCCGGTGCTTGCGCTTCGCGCCACGTGCGCTTAACCCGCTGCGCTACTGCCCGACTCCCAGGCCAGTTCTATTTCTAAGCAGCTAAAGGTTTTCTCAAGCTGCTAGTCCCACCTCCCCCTGGTCTATACCCCTCTGACATACCCATCGCCAGATGACAGAGACATACGTGAGATCCGGGGGTGAGAGACCTCGGCATTGTGTGTGTGGTTCCACGCGGTCTGAGAGCAGGAACCCATTTTGCTAGTTCTTTCTCTGGACTGATGCCACTATCAGGCAAGAGATGAAAGCAGCTTTTGGAGAGTGATCAGGGTTAGCCTAAGAGAATTATCAACACACTAGTCCAATCATCCTACTGAATTAAGTGTAGCAAGCAACAATATCTACCTAAAATGTCTCCTACCCCTAACCCGCAGCAGAGGAAGATGCTGTCATCCATGCTGCAAATGAAAACAAACAAAAAAAAAACAACAAGATGAGATGCAACCAGGAGAGAAGTCAGTTTTCCCCAGGGGAATATGATACATGACGTCTAAATCTAAACCTCCGTTTCTTCTCCAACCTCCTGAAACCACCCCACTCATTGTCCCCGGTGGTCTATAAAAATTTAAAGGGCCAGGTGGTGGTGCACCAGGTTGGTTGAGGGCACATGTTACAATGTGCAAGGATCCGGGTTCAAGCCTCTAGTCCCCACCCGCAGGGGGGGAAAAGCTTTTTGCATATGGTAAAGCCGTGTTGCAGGTATCTCTCTGTCACTCTCCCTCTCTATCACCCCTTCTGTCTCGATTTCTGGCTGTCTCTCTGCAATAAAGATAGTAAAAATAAAATGAAGTGTTCAAAAATTTGAAGAGCCAACCCGCACCTCAGACCTTCCCCTCACGCCGTGGGCTTGGTCACCCAGGGCCTACGAGCACTGCCGCTGTGATCACCACCACCGTGAACACTTATCAGTCGTGCTCCCTGCATCTGTCATCTCCAAAGCAGGCCGTTAAGCACCAGTAATCATCTGGAATGTTTTACTTTCCGACTGTGTGTAATGAGAAAGAACCTTTTTTTTTTTTTTTTCTGAATTTAGCCTGTGCTGCATACAGTCAGGTCAAGTCCTTTCTGTTTTTTTTTTTTTTTCCCATGTCACAAGATTAGGGTCTTGGCTGCTGTGAGAGGAAAGTGGTAAGAAGATGGGAACTATGGATTGTTAAGAAGCAGAAAGAAAAGTGAGAGTCTGTGGGGAAAAGAAGCAGAGAGATGAATCTCAGTGGAGTAAGAAAACTTGAAATTGGGGAGGTCAGATAGTTCAACAGAGGCAGAAATCAGACCACAGTCCATCCTGTCCATGGATAGAAACACACACAAACAAAACCAGTGTGTTAGGTGCATTTTCAAGATATTTGGTGAGTAGGAGAGAAAGGGGGCCGAGTGAGGTGATAGGAAGGAGGAGAGACAGACAGACAGACAGACACTGAGGGCTGGGACAATGCTGCAAGCCAGGGCTACCTCCCATGTCACTCTGGTCCATGATGTGAGTGATGGAGAAAGACAGTGAGATGAAGGTTGAAAAAAAAAAGCACAGGTCCATGAGAACCAGAATAGAATAGATGGTGAGATGAAGGTTAGGTTCAGAGAGTGGGAGGTTAGAGGGGAAGCATTCATGATTCCAGACAGAGACGTGAGAAGTCACGTGGCAAAGTGGCAGGAACAGCCCTGCAGACGGATCCGCAGAGGACCCATGTGGCTGGAAGACAGGCCTGTAGGGAGGCTGCTGTGATCACCAGGGAGGAAGGGAAGCTTGTGTCCTGACTCCAGGAGCTAACATCTCTCTCCTGAGAGTGTGAAGCAGCACCAGGGGTTCAGATCAGATGGGAGTGGGTTGGCCGGGGATGCCCGCGTCGTTAAAAGGAGAGGGAGCGTTATGGGGGTCACGGCACGTGGAAAACCAAGGCAGGTGGCTGGCTGGTTGCACTCCTGGTAGAGCACATGCATTACCGAGTGTAAGGACTCGGGTTCAAGCCACCAGTCCCCACTTGCAGGGGGAATGCTCCGCAAGTGGTGAAACAGTGCTGCTGTTGGCTTTGTCTATCCTTCACTCTCTATCCAACTCCCTTTTCAATTTCTCTCTGACCTATCAAAATAAAAGAAAAAATATTTAAAAGGGCTGCCTGGAGTGGTGGGTTCCTCTTGCAGGCATCCAGCCACCGCAGTGACCCTGGTGTCAATAAAAGAAAGAAAAGAGAGGAAAAGAGAAAGAAGGAAAAGTAAAGGCAGCTTGGGAACAGAGTCCTCACCCCAACCCCGAGACGGACCCAGGGCCACAAGAAAGGGTGTGGTGAAGGGGCTGAGGGCCTCTGAGGTTTCTGGCCAGCAGAACCGAGACAGGAGGGAGAATGGCAGAAGGGATCAGTAAGGCCTGGCAGGAGAAAGCGGGACTGAAGCAGACAGCAGCAAAGGCAGAAACAGCACCAAGGACGGGAGGAGCGGGCCCCATCCACGGACGGCAATGCACTGGTCTAGTCTGAGAAGTGGCGACCTTCTCCAGAGGCCAGGAGCAGCCCGTGTTATCCGAGTGGGTAGTCTGGGCACTTGCTGTCTCCAGGACACCTGCAGGCAGAGGTCTGGTCACTTGGCTGTGGTTACAGTCACCAGTAAAGACACTCAGTGCAAGCAGAAGGGAGAAGAGGCAAGAGGCAGTGTGGCCTGGCCGACGGGGCTCGGAACTCAGGAAGGCAGAAGACAGCAAAGACACACCAAAAAGCCTACTTTATGACTTTGCTGGGTTTATAAAGGTAGAAATATCCTTTTTTTTTTGGGGGGGGGGGAGTTGGGTGGTAGCACAGCAGGTTAAGAGCACATGGCACAAAGCGCAGGGACCGGCAGCGTAAGGATCCCGGTTCGAGCCCCCGGCTCCCCACCTGCAGGGGAGTCGCTTCCCAGGCGGTGAAGCAGGTCTGCAGGTGTCTGTCTTTCTCTCCCCCTCTCTGTCTTCCCCTCCTCTCTCCATTTCTCTCTGTCCTATCCAACAACAATGACAACAACAATAACCACAACCATAAAAAACAAGGGTAACAAGAGGGAATAGTTTTAAAAAAGAAATATCTTTTTTAAAATTTATAACTTTTTAACTTAAAGAAATTTCTTTATTGGGGGATTATGGTTTATAGTCAACAGTAAAATACCATAGTTTGTACTTATATAACATTTCTATAAAACAATACAACCCCCACCAGGTCCTCCTCTGCCATCCTGTTCCAGGACCTGAACCCTTCCCCACCCCAGAGTCTTTGACTTTGGTGCAATACAACAACTCCAGTCCAAATTCTGCTTAGAGTTTTCCCTTCTGATCTTGTTTTTCAACTTCTGTCTATGAGTGAGATCATCCCATATTCAAACTTCTGTTTCTGACTGATCTCACTTGACATGATTCCTTCGAGCTCCATCCAAAATAGGGTGAAGAAGGTGAATTGACCATGAACCTGAGACTTTGGAGCCTCGGGAATAAGAGTGTCTTTGTATAACTGTTATGCCGTCTACCCCTGTTCACATTTCTCAGTATTCCATAGAACATTTCAACCCCGGGGCATCTAGGTCCAACTCTGCCATCATGTCTCAGGACATGAACCCTCATCCTCTACCCCAGAGTCCTTGACTTTGGTGCAATACACAAAGGTAGAAATACCTTTCTAATCCTAAAAAACAGAGGCCTGTCTCAACAAGTTTCCTGTCTACTTTGGGCCTTTTTTCTTTTTTTTTTGGGGGGGGGGATTGGTAGCTGATTCTCTTGTCAAGCTCAGGCTCATTCTCAGGAATGACAGGGACCTCAATCTAATGAATCCGGCCCAGCTGAAATAGCAACCAACATGATAGCAAGGCAGAAATTTATCCCCAGTCCTTTCGATGCAAAATACCACTCACTTTCCTCCTTCGGGGCAAGGAGGGCTGTGAAATCGCTCCATTCTCCTGCCTTTCAAAACAGGATGGGAAAATTGCTTAAGTGGTCTGATCTTTTCACCAGAGAGCACTGGGGAAAAAAAAAAATCAGCATTTGTGGGTAGCCTACACAGAAGTCTAGGGGCCAAGCCCAGATTTATGAAGATACAGGGCAGAAGGCTGAAGGCTCTCAGACCTCAGCCGTCGAGGTAAATCGAGCTCCTTCTCAGCCTACCTGCCTATTTCTCTATTTTTTATCAGGCGTGTCAGAGAGAAAAGAGGAAGCCTGGTAACAGCCCCCCCCCAGTCATTCTTAGTTACTTACATCTGTGGTCAATTTTCCACACTCTATTCCATAAAAGGTAAAGGAGGCACGGTACTTGCAAGAGGATAATCTAAACAATATGAACCACGTTACTTTTAAAGGCCATCTGGTTGATCCTCCTCAGGCCCAGACTTTTAACTCCTTGAGGCAAACAAGATGCCAAACCCAGAAAAGCCTCCTCTGTGTTTTTTTTTTTCCTCTCTCCAGAATCTTTCCTCTTTCTTCAAATCACTTAAAACAAGGACCTCCCTCTGCCAGCCCTAATAGTCTAGGTTGTCTGCCTGTGAAACTGTGAGTTTTGTGAATAAACAACTTGCAAAATGCTTCTACCAAAGGTCTCTTTTATCTCTTTAAAAGGCAGCTTAGTAAAAATATATATGTTTTTGAAGAGAAGAAGAAGAAAAAAAAGTCCCACAGGCAACCCAAACGAAAACACTTGCAAGTACTGAGGTGGTTTTCTTCATTTTTGATTCTCCTACTCAAGCCAAAGGATCATTTACATAATTTTAATTTTAAGACACAACTGTCACCAGTGAAGAAAACTGTAAGCTTTGCTTTTATTTGGGCTTACACATTTTTCTGGCCATCTGTTACTCGAGAAAGTTGTAAACTCAAATAAGAGATGGGGAAACTGGAAATCAGCTGGTGTTTTTCATCCTTTGGGTGGGGAGCTAATGATAAGAAATTCCAGGAAAGCTTCACATGGGTAAGGTCATCATAAAAATGAGACTTGGCTTCCCTTGTAAGGTGCAGTCTTTCCACCTGCAGATGGAATCCAGCACTTGACCCAGAGGTCCAAGTGTATTTTACTCTTCAAGTTAGTTATGGAGAATTGTAGCAACCTCCGTGGATGTCAACACTATCAAAACAATTCAATTTAATGTACCTTTAAATTTTTTAAACCACGCCTTGCAATATTCCATCAGTGAAATATCTTCTAGTAACATGGCTACAGCAGAGCCCTCATTTCCAGCCTCTATCTCCTTTGTAAATACAGGATAAACTTAAGCAGCCACTCAGAAGGTTCTCACAAGCCCCTGGTCCCCACCTGCAGGGGGAAAGCATCACATGTGGTGAAGCAGGACTGCAGGTATCTCTCTGTCTCTTTCCCTCTCTATCTCCCTTCCCTTCTCAAGTTTCTCACTGTCTCTATTCAATAATAAATAAATATATAATTTAAAATTCTTCTTAAAAATAAAGGTTTTCAGAGGTCAAGGTGGAAAATAAACTCAAGTCCAATGGCTATGCCTAGCTTCAACAACAATGTTTAAAACCAACTGCACTAAAACTGATACTAATTCTGTTACTGCTAAAACTGATACTAATTCTATTACTAACCTTTCTGGGAAATCTCAATGGTACAAAAAAGAAGAGGAGGAAGAAGAGAGGAAGAAAGAGAAGAGATGAAGGAGGAGGAGAAATAGACGCTCATGGGAAAGCCAGCTGGCATGGCTGTGCATGATAGAACGCAGTTCTTACTTTGTCAGACCACTTTACAGTCCACAGGTCCTGGTGAAGTAGATGCTCTTTGTTGGTTTTGTTTTGCTGTTGGTTGGACACACTCCCATGCCCTGGCCCCTGCAGATGCCCAGCTATGTGGCTACTGAGCTGAAGGAGTTAACGGTCCCTGGGAGAACCTTGGGAGACAAAGCTTCATATGCCATGGTTGTACATCTCTTTCAAGGCATGTTGGAGCCAGAACCCAACTCTACTCCAGCTCTCAGAATCCGGCCTTCCTCTTCAGTCCGATAAAATGACAGTCGCATCTATTTATAGTCTTCATTTCCCCACACGTTTGTCTCGTGGGATGACAACGGGTAAACACTCCTGTCCCAAACATGCACCTAACTTCTCGCCCTTGAAAGTTACTAAGCCAGGATGAATAATTAACAGGTCTTCTGCTGGAATTGACTTTCAATACAAATACATTCCTAAACATCTGTGAGCGACATTTTTAAAGAGACAGGGCAAGGCGGAAAATGAGGGCTAACCCCACCGTGTCATGGTCACTCCACTGCGGTAGCAGTTTCGCAGCTTACACAAAATAGAAAAAAAAGATCCACGTTAATTGCAGGAAATGATTTTATTAGGATTCTGTGACCAGATTTTGGGGGTGCATTTTAATTCCTTTGCAGAGTCTTGTCTCTTTGAAGGAGTTATGTCTCATCACTTTTGTGACAGTGGCCAAATGTACATGTCATCGCGACTTAAATATACATGCAAAGTCTCCACTAGCTCCCTAGTCCTTCTGAGAGCCAGCAACTGTATGCAGAAGAGGCAGGTTCCTACAAAGGCTTAGGTTTGGATGCCCACAGGAAGAATCGCAACAGACTCCTAACAACAGTGAAGCATCTGGAAAGTAGACAGAAAGCACAGTGTGGGGATGGGTGGGTGGTGGTGCACCTGGTTGATCACACGTGTTACAATATGCAAGGACCCGGGTTCAAGCCCCCAGTCCCCACCTGCAGGGGGAAAGCTTTGTGAGTGGTGAAGCAGGGCTGCAGGTGTCTCCCTGTCTCTCTTCCTCTCTATCCCTCTATTCCTCTCCATTTTTGGCTGTCTCTACCCTATCAGTAAATTAAAAAAATAAAAGATTAAAAAAGAAAGCAAGCAAGCACAGTGGGGATGGGGTGGCAGGAGCCTGGGGGGCACAGGGCATAGGTAACGAGGTCCAGTTGTACAAAGATCAGTATTTGGAAGGACAGCATGGGATGGCGGAGGGTGCAGGCAGTGGGTCCAGTCAGGGCAGGGGAGCACACAGAGGGCTTCGTGGGAACTGGGTTGTGGGCTACACGAGTGAAAGTCAAACATGGGGGTGAGTGAAATAACTCACTCCAGAGAGTATGCTGCTTCTGTCACGTGTGGGACCTGCTTCAAGCCTGCCCTCCCACTGTACTGAAGGAAGAAGTTTTAAGGTCTCTTTCACTCTTTTGTATCTTTGAAAACAAAACAAACGGGGGTCGGGCAGTAGCTCAGCGGGTTAAGCTCTCGTGGATTGAAGCACAAGGACCAGTGTAAGGATACCAGTTGGAGCCTCTGGTTTGAGCCCCCGGCTCCCCACCTGCAGGGGAGTCGCTTCACAGGCGGTGAAGCAGGTCTGCAGGTGTCTGTCTTTCTCTCCCCCCTCTGTCTTCCCCTCCTCTCTCCATTTCTCTGTCCTATCCCACAACGACGACGACATCAATAACAACATCAATAAAACAACAATAATAACCACCACAACAATAAAGCAACAAGGGCAACAAAAAGGGAAAAAATAGCCTCCAGGAGCGGTGGATTCATGGTGCAGGCACCGAGCCCAGCAATAACCCTGGAGGCAAAAAAAAAAAAAAAAGCCCTGCAGGTGTGGGGCAGGAACACGAGAGACTGGAACTTTGATTCTGGAGCCCTCAAGTAATTCTAAGCTACTGACATCTATTAAAAGCAAGATGAGGGGCTGGACAGTAGCATGCCTGGTAGAGTCTACATCTTTCGATGCGCAAGTCCCCAGGTTCAAGCCCTACACCCTCTTCCCATCCCCACTTGTAGGGGAGGGGAAGCTTCCCAAGTGGTGAAGCAGTGCTGCAGGTGTCTCTTTCTCTCTCCCTATTTCACCCTATTGATTTATGTCTATTCCTACCCAATAAGTAAATAAGTGACTAAATTAAATAAAGGCAAGATGGATCCCATAGTTCCAAGGTGGGAATGAGCCTTCTTGATGGAATCTGGAGGTCAAACTCAGTGCCCAGTGTGTTTCATGGCCTTATAAATAATCTTACATAGGGCAGGAGTAGCATAATGGTCATGCAAACAGACTCTCATGCCTGAGGCTCCAAAGTTCCAGGTTCAATCTCCTGCACCACCACAAACCAGATCTAATCAGTGATCTGGTAAAATAAATAAATAAATAAAATAAAAATAATATTACATGCAAATAGCATATTTCCTTCATAATAACTGTGTTTCCTTTCTCACTTTGCATTTTAGTTCTTGCTGTGGTAACACTTACAAACAAAATATACTATTAACCTGTTATTCATCTCTGGTCCGATTTTTAGTTCCTTTCTCCATGTTATGCTTTTGCTTATCAATTTGTGTCTTGTATAAATTCTAAGTATTTGTGTGTATTTATGATTGGATAAAGACGGAGAGAAATTGAGAGAGGAGGGGGAAGACAGAGAGGGAGAAAGACTGAGAGACACCGGCAGCCCTGCTTCACCACTTCTGAAGTTTTCCCCTGCAGGAGGGAACCAGGGGCTTGAACCTGGGTCCTTGTGCACTGTGGTGTGTGAGCTTAGCCAGGTGTGTCACTTCCTGGCCTTTTTTTTTTTTCCTAAACTCTGAAAACTCAATGATGTTTTAAGTTTAAATAAATCACTCACACACACACACACACACACACACACACACACACACACACACTCACACACACACACACACACTCATACACACTCACACACACTCACACACACACACACTCACACACACACACTCATACACACTCACACACACTCACACACACTCACACACACACACTCACACACACACACTCACACACACTCACACACACACACTCACACACACACACACTCACACACACACACTCACACACTCTCACACACACTCACACTCACACACACACACACACACACACTCACACACACACACACTCACACACACTCACACAACACTCACACACACTCTCACATATACACACACACTCACACACACACTCTCACACACACACACTCACACACACTCACACACACACACTCACACACACACACTCACACACACACACACACTCACACACTCTCACACACACTCACACTCACACACTCACACACACACACTCACACACACACACACACTCACACACTCACACACACACTCACACACACACTCTCACACACACACTCACACACACGCTCACACACACTCTCACTCACACACACACACTCACACACACACTCACACACACTCACACACACACTCACACACACACTCACACACACATATTCACACACACACTCACACACACACACTCACACACACACACACTTACACACACACACACACACTCACACACACACACACACACTCACACACACCCACACACACTCACACACACAATTTTCCTCTCACATGATGGTTCCCTTTCTTCTTGCTCCTTCCCTAGACATTTGTTTACTTAACGATCAAAATCAGAAACTTGGAAGCTGAGTATGGTCCTTTTGCAATTTTTATGCAAATGAATTTTATGAATTTATTAAAGCTAAATAACACCTGCCCTTGGCCACAGATTGTACTGGTCTTACCTGGAGATGAAGTGAGAAGCATTATTTTATCTTATAACTATAAGCACTTCTAAGTATTTCTTCACGTCCGTACCACATACTTAGCACTACCTGCAACATCCTGTTTGCTCGACAAAAGAAAAGGAGACCTGGAATTTCTCTCTGTCCCAACTCTACAGGGATCTCAGGGCACATGAGAAGCGCATAGCAACTCAGGAGATAATTAGAAAATACGACCAGGCTGTGAGTTGTGACTTGCCAAAAAAGAATGACACACTCCAGGAATTCATTAAGATGAGAATAGAGAGAAATCACTCGGGCAAAACCACACAGACAGGAACTTTGGGTGGGTCTGCAGGGTGAATGAAAGGTGAAGAGAAAAGCTCATTCTTTGCAAGAGAAAACTGGACTTGGGAACAGGTAATGAGGCCAAAAACGTAGTGGGGTGGCTGGTGAGAGAAGTGAGGGGTAGGAGAGGGTGCTGAAGACAGAGTGTGCAATTCTCATCCTTGGAGACAGCCAGACAACTACATCTTGTCATGCCAGCATTTTGCTTCCGGTTTCATTGTCAGTGGTGTTTGCTGAACTAATTATGTTGTATATATATATATAAAAAAATCTAAATATGAACCATTCATCTCAGAGGAAAAAGTAGGGGGAAGGCTTGTCTCCTGTGAGCTCTTTTAAAAGAACCCCCTAACAGATTCTCAAGAGAACCTCTCCAGAATTTTAAATGTCAGCTACATAAAAGTTTTTTTTTCTTTTTTAGTACAAATGAGGTTGCAGATTATATAATCTATACTAGGAATTAATTAGATCTTGATCAACAGCAGCGCCCTAATGAGGGCAACATGGAAGGAAGAACACCACCATCTTCTTTGAAAATATAGTTTAATAATGCGCGAATTATGTCCTACAGACAGAAAGGGAAATACTTTTTAAAAAACCATAGGCATTGTCCTACAAAGATAGAACTAACACTACATGGGGAAATTATTAGGATAGTTCAACATTTTGATAGGGGGAAAATCTATTTTTAAAGTTAAGAATTACTTTGGTAAATGCCAAGAATGGCTTCGTTGCTTTGTTGACATCCAATGTTAACTCTTTACAAGAATTACTTTGGTAAATGCCAAGAATGGCTTCGTTGCTTTGTTGACATCCAATGTTAACTCTTTACAAGAAGGAGGTGTTTTTTTGTTTGTTTGTTTGTTTTTTGCCTCCAGGGTTATCATTGGGGCTCGGTGCCTGCACTATGAATCAACTGCTCCTGGAGGCCATTTTTTCCATTTTGTTGTCGTAGTTGTTGTTATTGTTGGACAAGACAGAGAGAAATGGAGAGAGGAGGGGAAGACAAAGAGGGAGAGAGAAAAATAGACACCTGCAGACCTGCTTCACCACCTGTGAAGCGACTCCCCTGCAGATGGGGAGCCGGGGGCTCGAACCAGGATCCTTGAGCGGGTCCTTGTGCAAGGACTATCTTTCTCTCCCCCTCTCTGATACAATGGTGCAAAAAGAAAATGCAAGAGTAATCAAATGTATACCAATGATATAACAGCTTAAAAAAAAAAAGTAATAAAAATGGTGCTATTCCTAAAACTGAAAAAAAATACTTAAGAATAAATATGGGGAAGTGAAAATTACCGCTATATAATCATATTGAGAAAAAGAAAGAAATACCTCATTAGACAAAGCTATAACCATTGTTCTAGATGCAGGAAATTTTATGAGTACTATCAGTAACATCAGTCCATGAAACAAACAAACAAACAAAAAACTGATGAACCTAAGAACAATTAAATTTCTGCTAGAAAACTCTACAATGCAATAAGCCACTGGCAGAACTTAGAAAGAAAAATAAGTACACAAGAATATCAAAGGAGGTTGGAGCATGAATAATTAAATTTAAGGTTATATTATGAAGTGATTTTTAGCAAAACTGAATCTTGCTGGATCAAAGCCAGGACAAAGACTCTAATAAAACAGTGATTTGGGAGATGAATTTAGGATGTACAGGTCCGTAGAAGAGAGCAAACAAAACTAAGAATCACAGTAATGGATGAAGGATTCAGCTTTTAGGAAAGGCTAGTGGAGCAATCTGGTATCAATATGAAGAAAAGCAAATAAAACCCATAACTCATCAAGTATGATAATAATTTCCAAGTTGGCCGGTGAACTAATTTTACACAGAGCATGATCAAAAGGATCATTTATCCCAGTAGTAGAAGTAGAGAGAGGAATTTATAACTACTGAAAAACAAAGTAGTGTGAGAAGGCTGGAGCTAGGCAGATTCAACTATTTGTGGATTCAAATATTTCAGATATAAAAATCTCCCGAGAAAGGGGCTGGACAGTGGTGCACCAAGTTCAGCACACATGTTACCATGAACAAGATTAAAAAAATCTTTACGGGAGTCAGGCGATAGCGCAGCAGGTTAAGCACACGTGGCGCAAGGACCAGCATAAGGGTCCCGGTTCGAGGATCCGGCTCCCCACCTGCAGGGGAGTCGCTTCACAGGCGGTGAAGCAGGTCTGCAGGTGTCTGTCTCCCTCTCTATCTCCCCTTCCTTATCAATTTCTGGCAGTCTCTATCCAATAAATAAATAAAGATAATTTTTAAAAAAGAATATATATATATATATTTTTAAAAATCTCCCTAATAAAAAGTACCAAAATAAATAAAAAGGGCCAAAAGAAAGCTTTACATTTATGGTGAGGATAATGAATATTTATGATATAAAATAGCAATGACATCTTATATTGTGCTATAAACATATTGTCAGTGAAACCCTGTATGAAAAATAGTGAAAGGGGAAAAACATTAATAAATAGCAGTCCTGTGCTAGACTTTTTTCTTTTTTAAAATTAATTTATTATTGGATAGAGGCAGAGAGAAACTGAGAGGGTAGAGGGAGATAGAGAGGGAGAGAGACAGAGACCCACCTGCAGCCCTGCTTCACCATTCATAAAGCTTCCCCCTGCAGGTGGGGGTCAGGGACTTGAACCCAGGTCCCAGCACACTGTGATGTGTGCGCTTAACCAAGTATGCCACCACCTCCCCCCACCCCGACTTCATTTTTCTATATTATGCAAGTGGGAAATGTGCCTTGTAAACCAAAAGCTAGAAAGATCTCAGTGAAACATGAAAAGAAATAGGAAGCAGAAGAATCACACATGCTTTAGAACGTTACGAGCGGCAGTGCTAGAACAGCACAGGCAGACAGGCAAGGCGTGGGCAAGACAGCTCAGACACAGCTGGGGCTTCAAAGTGCTTGAGAGTTTCCGTACACCAGCGGATAATCCAGAGCAAGAGTTAGGAAGCCTTTTGCTCCTTGCTTTCTCTTTGGACCGGTTTTCCCAAGGAAAGACCTAAAAGGAAGAGAGAGTGACAGGAAGAAGGAAAGGCAGGCACTGTTCCTGACAGCATACTCATAAGAATGAAAACTGAATCCATTTCAGTGTGCAAATGCAGGGGATTAGGAGAAGTAAATTCTGTGTGGCAATTTGATGGAATTTTTTTTTATTTTTAAAAAATATTTAAAATTTAAATATTGATTTATTTTAAATAATTTTTTAAGTATTTAAAACTTTAATATTGATTTCTTTATTCCCTTTTGTTGCCCTTGTTGTTTTATTGTTGTCGTTATTATTATTGTTGTCATTGTTGGATAGGACAGAGAGAAATGGAGGGAGGAGGGGAAGACAGAGAGGGGGAGAGAAAGACAGACCTGCAGACCTGCTTCACCGCCTGTGAAGTGACTCCCTGCAGGTGGGGAGCCAGGGGCTTGAACCAGGATCCTTACTGTGGTCCTTGAGCTTGGCGTCACCAGAGAGTTCTGTTTGGTGATTAGTTTGTCTTAGTTTATAAATCGTTGTTCCTGAATAAAAAAATACAGCTTCCCTGCCCAGCCGTGTGTCCACGAGTCTCTGTTACCCGCCCGTGAAGCTAGCCCGGCCAGCTGGAGCCTCCGAATTTTAACAACAAATGGCGCCCAACGTGGGGCCTAACCTGCTCATCTCTCAGATAAGTGAAGACAATTTGGCTACCTATGTACTATGGCCTTCTCTTCTGCTTGTGAAGAGATCTCCAAAGGCCTCTGCCCTTTCTTCACGAGACTGTTTTGCTGTTTCTGGAACATTTATCTCTGGACCACTCTGTGGTTTCCACTTGCTGGGGCGAACTCAGAACAGCCAGCTGAGTCGGGAGGAGCCAGCGGGCGAGAGGCGAGGCGCGGAGCTGCCGTTTCCACCTGGTGGAGCAGCCAGCCAGCCGGCTGCGCCCAGACAACCCCGCGCACCGCGCCCACAGCCCCACAGCCCGCAGGAGGCCGACGCCAGCACACAGGAGCCTGATGCCAACACGCTAGAGCCCGATGCCAACACGCTGGAACCTCCGAATTTTAACAACAGCCCTTGTTGTTTTATTGTTGTCGTTATTATTATTGTCGTCGTTGTTGGATAGGACAGAGAGAAATGGAGGGAGGAGGGGAAGACAGAGCGGGGGAGAGAGAGACAGACACCTGCAGACCTGCTTCACCGCCTGTGAAGTGACTCCCTGCAGGTGGGGAGCCAGGGGCTTGAACCGGGATCCTTACTCTGGTCCTTGAGCTTGGCGTCACCTGCGCTTAACCCGCTGTGATACAGCCCAACTCCCTAGTTTGACGGAATTCTATGAGGTTATTAAACATGGAATGATCATGAGAGTAAGATAAGAGGGGTACAACTCCACACAATTCCCACCACCAGATCTCCATATTCCATCCCCTCCCCTGATAGCTTGCCTATTCTTTATCCCTCTGGGAATATGGACCCAAGGTCATTATGGGGTGCAGAAGGTGGAAGGTCTGGCTTCTGTAATTGCTTCCCTGCTAAACATGGGCGTTGGCAGGTGAATCCATACTTCCAGCCTGTCTCTCTCTACAATTTTATGTTATTTTTTAAAAATATTTATTTATTCCCTTTTGTTGCCCTTGTTTTATTGTTGTAGTTATTATTATTGTTGTCATCATTGTTGGATAGGACAGAGAGAAATGGAGAGAGGAGGGGAAGACAGAGAGGGGGAGAGAAAGACAGACACCTGCAGACCTGCTTCACTGCCTGTGAAGTGACTCCCCTGCAGGTGGGGAGCCGGGGGCTCGAACCGGGATCCTTATGCCAGTCCTTGCGCTTTGTGACACCTGTGCTTAACCCACTGAGCCCGACTCCCTCAATTTTATGCTTTAAAAAAGTCAGCAGAAGAAGATTAAATGGGAGAGTACTATCTGCATGCGAACTTACACGTAGAAGTCGCTGACCATGAGTCAAAGCCCTGGGCTGCTAGAAGAGCCTCTGGGTTCTGGCAGACGTCAGGTTAACCAACAACATCTGGCTCACACAGCCACGTGGCAAGGTTCTGACTTCCAGCGACAGGTCTAGAACTCCTCAATCAAGAATGCGCCTGACTTGTTCTTCTTCTTCTTCTAGCATTTGCCCTTCTTCCGTAGCCAGTCAACAGCGTCAGGTTGAAAGCTGTCAGGAGCTGCTTGTTGCTGGCTTTGAAAGTGACTGGGATCCATGTGGATTCAGTCGGCTAGGAAGGATCGTCAATTTCCCCAATGAATGGGTACTCACGGGATGCACCACGGGAAGGTCGATCCAATGCATCCGATCTGTTGCAATTCCAACACACATACAGTAGTGGTCCCTATCTGAAGAGACTTATCTCTTTTTTCCTCTTGTTTCCAGGGGCTCAGTGTCGGCACTATGACTCCACTGCTCCTGGTGGCCATTTTTTCTATTTTATTGTATAGGTCAGAGAGGGGAGACTGAGAGTGGAGGGGAAGATCGAGAGGGAGAGAAAAAGACAGACACTTGCAGACTTGTTTTACCCCTTGTGGGGCTCGAACCCAGATACTTGCATGGATCCTTGGGCTTGGTACTATGTGTGCTTAACTGGTTACACCACTGCCTGGCCCCACTTCGGAGACGTTCCAACCTCCACCCCGACACCACACCTAGCTTTATATACAATATGTATTTTTCTTCTACATATGTATTTAAGATAAGGTTTAATCTATAAACAGCACAGGAGGAGAGTGTAGCACTAACAAGTATGAAACAGTACAGTTACAACTATGGACTACTGATGAGACAACGTTTCTGTGAATGGTCTCAGCCTCTCTCCAAGTAATCTTTTTGTATAGTAACTTCAGATGGTGGGGGATGACTATGGGTCACTGGAATCGTCAAAAATGAAAGATCGGGGTCAGGTGGTGGCGCACCTGGTTAAGTGCACACATTACAATGCACAAGGACCCGGGTTCAAGCCCCCGGTCCCCAGCTGAAGGGGGAAAGTTTCACGAGTGGTGAAGCAGGGCTGCAGGTGTCTCTCTGTCTCTCTCCCTCCCCCTTCCCTCTCGATTTCTGGCTGTCTCTAGCCAATAAATAAATATAATTTTTAAAAAAGTGAAAGATCGGAAAAGAGAGGGGACTATGAATCTCTGAAAGTGATTTGATCTGTCCCAATATTTTATAAAATGTTTCCCCCTTTTATTTTGTAAATAAACAAGAGGAGTATATTTGCATAACTCCAGTTGGGAAATTGAAGCCATCATTTCCCAGGAAACACACAAGCGACTAGAACCTCTGTCACTAGAGCCTGACTTGCAGGTGACTTGCATTTGACACCTGCTAGTCTGCAAAGCATGGCCCTGGCTACTGGACACTCCAGGAGGGCAGGGAAACAGGTCCTAATGGAAGTCCTCAGACCCTGCGAGGTCCGTTTCTGCCAAACTGTCCTGCAAGCACTACAAACCCACAAGATCTTAAGGAGCAGGTCAATGGGCGGGGCAGGGTAGTTGTCTTTGAGAGTTATCCGATATTGAGACTCAGAGAGAAAGAATCTGATAAGTATGTTTGGGCGTCACCGCACTGACCACTCTCTCTAGGAAAGCTCGTTCACTCTCGCTGCTTAATGGACAGTCTCGCGGCCCCCAGTCTGAACTCCAGCCCCATCTCCTAGCCTACATTTTCTAATGGATCTGGGAGCATTCTGTTTGGGACTGAGATGCCTGTAACTCCTGTCGCACTTGGACACCTGCATCCCTACCCCCTTTTGGAACGAAGTCAGGTCTTTGGTGATCCCTCCTGCTAGTTTATTTTCCTACTCACCCTGCGTCAAGCAGTACAGAATGACAAGCACCTAGGTTCCTCAAGACATAACAAGCAGTATATTCACGGCAATGCTGCCTCCCAGTGCGGTGCAGAATGAAAAATACAAAGTCTAGACAGGTTGGTCCGTGCTGAGTGGGTGGCCACTGGAGTGATAATAAAGGCTCTGGCTCTGGAATCTTCTGTCTGGACCTGGGCACCAGTTATGCCACTTATTGGTGGTGTGGCTGGGCCTCTGGCTTCTCCCACTCCTTCTCTCCTTCTCCTTCTCCTCCTCCTCTCCTCCTCCTCTTCCTCCTTCTCCTCCTCCCCCCCTCCTTTCTCCTCCTCCTCCTCCCCCCTCTTCCTCCTCCTCCTCCTTCTTCTTCTGGAAAACAGAAATGATGGTGGTCCTGGCTTCCATCAGACTGCCATGAGAACCGAGACCTGTATTCAGGTCCTGTGCATGGCAAGTACTTGATAAAGGTTAACTTTCATCTTCTTTGGTTACTAAAAATAAGACTTGGGCTCTGGTTCTGAGCCCACAGAACAGTCCTCACTTCAAGCAGAAATAAAGGGTCAGAGGAAGCAAAGATGAAGCTCAAAGATGTGGCCTGGAGGCTCGGAAACTGTTCACCAGAAGGGTTGTACACCATACTGAAAACAAGAAACTACAAGTCCTGAGCCCTCTCCTGCTAGCTTATATTCTGAACACCCTTCTCGTTCTGTCTTTTTAAGGTCTGTTTCTGCTCAGCCTGTGCCCGGACTGGTTTCCCCCAGAGTTCTTAGCACTTTGTTTTCTAGATAAAGGTGTAAAGTAGCACCAGAGTGAAGGAAGTTCAGAGCACAACCCAAGCTTCCCCAGGCCCCTGCACCCCCAGCACAGTGCTCTCTCTAGCTATACTCTGGCTTGTGGAAAAAATCCTGTGATTCTGAGGCTGCTGTTTTCAGTTTGCTTGCTGGGAGTTCCAAGCAGCAATTATGAGCAGAGCTTCTCCCTCTCTCTCTCTCTCTCTCTCTCTCTCTCTCTCTCCCTCTCTTTCTCCCTCTCTCTCTCTCCCTCTCTCTCTCCCTATCTCTCTCCCTCTCTCTCTCTCCCTCTCTCTCTCCCTCTCTCCCTCTCTCTCTCCCTCTCCCTCCCTATCTCCCTCTCTCTCTCCCTCTCTTTCTCCCTCTCTCTCTCCCTCTCTCTCTCTCCCTCTCTCTCTCCTTTTCTCTCTCCCTCTCTCTCTCCCTCTCCCTCCCTATCTCCCTCTCTCTCTCCCTCTCTCTCTCTCTCTCCTCCCTCTCTCTCTCTCTCTCCCTCTCTCTCTCTCTCCCTCTCCCTCCCTATCTCCCTCTCTCTCTCCCTCTCTCTCTCTCTCCCTCTCTCCTCCCTCTCCCTCCCTATCTCCCTCTCTCTCTCCCTCTCTCTCTCCCTTCTCTGCCTTTTTCCTTCCTTCTTTCTCTCTTCCTTTCAATTTCTTTCTTTCTCTTTTTCTTCCTTTCAATTCCTTCTTTCCTTTCTCTTTCTTCTTTTCAATTTCTCTACTTCTTTTACTCATTCTCCTTCCTTCCTTCTTTCCCTTTATTTCTCTTTCTTCCTTTCTTTTTATTTTTTATTTTTTTTAATTTTTTTATTTAAGAAAGGATTAATTAACAAAACCATAGGGTAGGAGGGGTACAACTCCACATAATTCCCACCACCCTCTCTTTCTTCCTTTCAATTTATCTCTCTTCCTTCTTTTCCTCGCTTCCCAAGGTACAGTTCTCCTCATTTATTTTTAAAATAAATCCCAGAAACCAAAAGATGTGCCTGGGCTTCATCTATCTCTTCCCATGTTTCTTAGGGCCCCCCTTTCCTTCTTGCTCCTGCCTTCTCTCTCCTGCTCTGGCTGTGCCTGACTCTTTGTTCCTAGAGCTACTTAGGGGAGGGCTGAAAGGGACTAAGAATGTAGCTCTGCAGTCATTTCCTTGGGTCTCTGAAAAGCTCTCCCTCCCTCTTAATTAGCTGCCTCCGTTTCTTCCTCATCCTACTTTTTCTCCTATGCCACTGCAAAATCTATTCTGCCTCTGTCAGTAGAACCACCCTCCCCATAGCCAGAATGTAAGACTTCTCAGAGCTCAACTACATAATTCCTTCCCCTAATTCACACCACCATCAGCCCCTCCTTTAGAATTGTCATTTCCCTATCTCCTCCGAATTTTTTTTTTGAATTTTTTTATTCTTGGACTTCTGGCTCTGAGTCTTTGAGGACTTTTTTTTTTTTTTTCTGTCTCAAATAATGTCTGGTAATACAGTATTCTTAGGTTCTTTCTCAATTTTGGGCTGAATTCCAACCCCAGATTGCCTTCCCGTTGTTATACTTTCTTATCTTTTTCATTAAGTCTCTTGGCAGTGCTTGACACCAAGCAGACTGGTGGTTTCTGTCTCTGTGCCTTACTTCCCATACAGAATGGGTAGAGTTCACTTCTTTCCTCATCTTACCTCCACTGTAAATCCCCCTAAAAGGATTCCTTAGTAGCATCAAATGCAGCAACAAAAGTGCACATAGATGAGTGGGACTATATCAAAATATAAACTTTCTGTGCATGAAGGGACACAATCAACAGTGAAATGGCAGCGTAGGAGTAGGAAAAATGTGTGGAAATTGTATCTATGATAAGGGCTTGATATACTGAAAATGTAAAGCCCAACTCTATGGCAATCAAAAACAAAACAGCCTAATTCAAAATACGGCCAGAGAACTGGATAGACCTTTCTCCAGAGAAGAGATGTGAATGGTCAGTGAGTGCATGAAAAGATGCCCACGCAATGAATAATTAGGAAATGCACATTAAAACCACATGGCCATCTCACCCTCCATCCCATAGGGATGGCAACTATCAAAGAAACAAGTCCCGGCAAGGAAGCTGAGAGACTGAACACTGCACAGTATAGCTCCTATGCTCGGCAATGGGGTGGCTTTTCAAAGAATCAAAACCAGAGCTATCACAGGGGCTGAGCAATTCCACTTACATACACAAAAGAATCGGAGTTCAAACAGATACTCCTATGTTCAGAGCATATTCTTTAAATTAGGAAAAAATAGAACTAGCTCAATGAACACGGGTGCAGATGAACTCACACGTGTTGCAAACATGCTATGGACAGTTACTTAGCATTAAAAAGAAAATGGGGGGGGTTTCCGGCGTTGGCGCAGCGGGTTAAGAGCACGTGGTGCAAAACGCAAGGACCTGTGTCAGGATCCCGGTTCGAGCCCCCGGCTTCCCCACCTGCAGGGGAGTCGCTTCCCAGGTGGTGAAGCAGGTCTGCAGGTGTCTGTCTTTCTCTCCCCCTCTCTGTCTTCCCCTCCTCTCTCCATGTCTCTCTGTCCTATCCAACAAAAACGACATCAATACAAAAACAATAGTAACTACAACAACAATAAAACAAGGGCAACAAAAGGAGAAAAAAAAAGCGAAAAGAAAATGGGGGGCAGTGGGGCAACGGGGTTACGCGCACATGGTACAAAGCTCAAGGGCCCGCACAAGGATCCTGGAGAGCTCCCAGCTCTCCACGTGCGGGGGGGGGGGGGGGGGGGGGGGTTTTGCTTTACAAGCAGTGAGGCAGGTCGGCAGGTGTCTTTCTCTCTCCCTCCTCTCTCAAGTTCTCTCTGTTCTATCCTATTTTTAAAAAAGGGAAAAAAATGGCCTCCAGGAGCAGTGGATTCATAGTGCAGGCACGAGTCCCAGCGATAACCCTGGAGGCATAAAGGAAAGGAAAAGAAAAAAGAAAAGAAAGAAGAAGGAGAAGGAGAAGGAGAAGGAGAAGGAGAAGGAGAAGGAGAAGGAGAAGGAGAAGGAGAAGAAAAGAGACATGAGAAATTCTGGCACATTGTGACATAAATAAACTTTGAGGACATTATGCTAAGTGAGACGAATCATAATACAAAGGCAAAGACTGAATGAGTCTATTCATACGAGGTAGCTGGAGTAGTTTGATTCATAGGAACAGAAAATAAAATGGTAGTTCCCAGGGCCAGAGTGGGGGCAAGGGGAAGCAGTTTTTACTGTATCCCCCCCCAACTTTAGCATCACTGAATTAAGGGCACGCTGGCTTACAGGACCGCCATCTCCTGGGTACATCTCCACCTTTCCTCAAGACAGGTGCAGGAACAGTTCACCGTCCACCGAACAATCATCCTGCTGCAAGCATAAAGATTCAGATTCTCGGGACGGGCGTAATGGTTATGCAGAGACTCCGAGGCTCCAAAGTCCCGGGCTCGCTTCCCCACACCACCATAAGCCAGAGCTGAGATTCTCAGCCTTCCCTTAATGCCTCTATCTTCCCCGCTCTGAGTCGCACCGTCTATTATAATAGAATATAGTCCATTGGGAGTCGGGCGGTAGGTAGCGCAGCGGGTTAAGCGCTCGTGGCGCAAAGAACAAAGGCCAGCGGAAGGATGCGGGCTCAAGGCTGCGGCTGCAGGGGAGTCGCTTCCCAGGCGGTGAAGCAGGTCTGCAGGTGTCTGTCTTTCTCTCCCCCTCTCTGTCTTCCCCTCCTCTCTCCATTTCTCTCTGTCCTATCCAACAACGACGACATCAATAACAACAACAATAATAACTACAACAAGGGCAACAAAAGGGAATAAATAAAATTTGATTTAATATTTTTTTCCAATATTGTAAGGGGTATAAGCGTAATAGGGGTACAATTCCATTCAGTTCCCACCACCAGAGTTCTGATCCCATCCCCTCCTTTGTAAACTCGCCCGTTGTTTATCCCTCCGGGAGTATGAACCAAAATTCTTTTTTTTTAAAAGTATTTATGTATTTACTTATTCCCTTTTTGCTGCCCTTGTTGTTTTATTGTTGTAGTTATTATTGTTGGCTAGGACAGAGAGAAATGGAGAGAAGAGGGGAAGACAGAGAGGGGGAAAGAAAGACAGACACCTGCAGACCTGCTTCACCACCTGTGAAGTGACTCCCCTGCAGGTGGGGAGCCGGGGGCTCGAACCAGGATCCTTATGCTGGTCCTTGTGCTTGGCACCACGTGTGCTTAACCCGCTGCGCGACCACCCGACTCCCGAACCAAAATTCTTTATGGGGTGCAGAAGGTGAGAGTTCTGACTTCTATAACTGAGGGGAAGCAATTGTTAAAGAGCATAGGGCTTGGGGACCAGGTGGTAATGCAGTGGATTAAGCACACATGGTGCAAAGCGCACAGACCCGGTTGGAGCCCCCTGCACCCCACCTGCAGGGGGGTGGTTTCACAAGCTGTGAAGCAGGGCTGCAGGTGTCTCTCTGTCTCTCTCTCTCTCTCCCTCTCTGTCACCTCCTGCCCTCCCAATTTCTGGCTGTCTCTATCCCATAAATAAATAAAGAATAATAAAAAAAAAAGATCAGGATGCATCTGGTCTAAAAAAGAAAGAGAATAGGGTTTCACTGTTAGAACATGGAGAAGTTTTTTTGTTTCTTTATTGGGGAGTTAATGTTTTACATTCAACAGTAAATATTATAGTTTGTACATGCATAACATTTCCCAATTTTCCATATAACAATACTAGGTCCTCTTTTTGGACCTGTATTCTCCACCCCCCATCCACCCACCCCAGTCTTTTACTTTGGTGCAATACGCCAATAGAACATGGAGAAGTTTTAAAATGGCATGAAGGTACTTCACACTGCTGAGTTATAAATTTAAATAAAAGAATCTTGGGCCAGTAAAATAGCTCACTTGAAAAGTGTACTTTCTGGGTGGGGACAGATAGCCTAATGGTTTTGCAAAGAGATTCTCATGCCTGGAGCTCTAAAGTCCCAGGTTCAATCCCCTGCACCACCATAAACCAGAGCTAAGCAGTGCTCAGGTAAAAAAAAAAAAATGCTTTCTTAGTCACTTGTAACAGCCAGGTTTAAGCCTGGCCCTCACTTCACTGAAGGAAATTTTGGAGCTGTGGTGTCTTTCCCTCTTTCTCTACTTGAACAAGTCAGCTCACAGTGGTTCAATTTTCCTCAGCTTTAAGATTAGTCATCACCTATCTCAGAGGCTGCTGTGAGGATTAGGTAAATTACTACATGTTAAAGTCTTTATAAGGGTGCCTGGCATACAGCATCGTTCAATTACATGTCAGTTATCACAGTAGTAATAATAGTAATAATTATACAGTGTGCAAAAAAAAAAAACAAAACTTCCCTATGTTTGGGCATTAATTTTCCAAGCCCCATAAAGCTGAAATTTTAAAGATGAGAAAATAAGAGGAAGTTGTGGTCCGGGAGGTGGCGCGGTGGTAAAGCTTTGGACTCTCAAGCATGAGGTCCCGAGTTCAATCCCCGGCAGCACATGTGCCAGAGTGATGTCTGGTTCTTTCTCTCGCCTCCTATCTTTCTCATAAACAAATAAAATCTTTAAAAAAAAAAAAAAAGAAAGAAAAGAAAAGAAAAGAAGAGGAAGTCAGCAGATAGCAGAAGAAAGATGGAACTGGGTGGCAGCTGGGTCCAGCGGTCTTCAGAGAGAAGGAAGCACCCATCAGGCTGGCTTTGGATCAAGTCAGAACCATGAACTTGGAGTGAGTGAGGCTGTGGTAGGGTGGCTGAGAAGCTCCATTTGCTTCTAGGCCAACAACCCACCAGCTAAAGAACCTCAGCTGTCTCCATCTTTCTCCTGCATGCATCCTGCCCCAGCTGTCTCCATCTTTCTCCTGCATGCATCCTGCCCCAGCTGTCTCCATCTTTCTCCTGCATGCATCCTGCCCCAGCTGTCTCCATCTTTCTCCTGCATGCATCCTGCCCCAGCTGTCTCCATCTTTCTCCTGCATGCATCCTGCCCCAGCTGTCTCCATCTTTCTCCTGCATGCATCCTGCCCCAGCTGTCTCCATCTTTCTCCTGCATGCATCCTGCCCCAGGGATGAGACCAGCTGGATCCCACAAACAGCACACAAGACAGTAATAGGAATCTGGTCGCAGAGGCCACCACCTTCCCCAAGCAGATGGAAGGGCAAGGCTCCAGGGGACACCTGGAGGTCTGCAGTCAGGGTGTGTGTGTGTGTGTGTGTGTGTGTGTGTGTGTGTGTGTGTGTGTTGCCCTTGTCAAGTCTAAACTGAGGGAACAAAACATGTGTCAACCTAGCCTAAAGCCAGAGACAAAAGTCCAGGAAAGTGCTTCTCTCACTCCCACCTTGGACTCTCATTATAGCCACATCAACTAACTTCCTCCCTCCTTTCCTTCCTTCCTTCCTTCCTTCCTTCCTTCCTTCCTTCCTTCCTTCCTCTCTTTCTTTCTTTCTTTCTTTCTTTCTTTCTTTCTTTCTTTCTTTCTTTCTTTCTTTCTTTCTTTCTTCTCCCTTTCTCTCTTTTTTCCTCCAGAGTTATCCCTGGGGCTTGGTGCCAGCACTACAAATCCACTGCTCCTGGTGGCCTTTTTTTTTTTTTTTTAATCATTTTCTTGGATACGACAGAGAGAAATTGAGAGAGAGAGGGGGGAGATAGACAGCTGCAGACCCGCCTCACTGTTTGTGAAGAGTTCCCCCTGCAGGTGGGGAGCAGGGCCTTGAACCTGGATCCTTATACTGGTCCTGTGCTTTGTACTATGTACGCTTGACCGGGTGCATCACTGCCCAGCCCCTGCCCTCCCGACACCAATTTTCTAGGAGAATTTCTGAGAAAGGAACAGGAATCCGGTTCTCAGTTTTCCTCAGAGATGTGCCAACAGTCCTCCCCACCACCATTTCAAAAAGAGGACTTTTTAATTTAATTTTTTTTTTCCTTAAACTTCCCCACACCACTCAACCTTTTCTTTTTCTTTTTCTTTTTTTTTTTAAACCAGAGCACTATTCAGCTCTGGCTTATGGTGGTGTGGGGGATTGAACCTGGGACTTTGGAGCCTCAGGCATGAGAGTCTCTTTGCATAACCATCCATTATGCTATCTACCCTCCACCCACCACTCAACCTTTTTAGACTGCCAGGGTGTGACTGGGGTCGCTTCCCACTACAACTTGGTAGTGGTGGGGAACGGAGGAACCACAGCCATAGCTGACTTGCTGCCTCTTCCTTCTGCCCTGAGCTGGACAGACTGTCCTTGGGGCTCTGGCTCTCTGCTCAGAAGAGTCAGGCCAGGCTGTAAGCAAGGAGGACAGCTTGGCAACCAAACATCCTCGAACAAAAAAAGATGCAGAAGCAGAAATTTGGTATTTGGAAATATCCCCCCTCCCCCCGCCCCCAATGTGGAGAGGAACTCGCAAGCAAACACAAACTTAACTTGGGCTTTTCCCTGTGGAATAAACAAAGCTTAAATAAATTCCCTCGGTGGAAAATCCTCCTCTCCTACCAATTTTTTTTTTCCCTGTATGAGGCAAGCAATACATATTCATTATAGAAAATGCAGACAAAATTTTAGAACGCTTTAATAACCCTATCGTCCAAATGTAATCATTGTTAACACTTTGTACATTTCCACACTGTAACATGCTAATATAAGGATATCTACTTCCCTATGTAAAGATATATATATATATATATATATATATATATATATATATATATATGAGACAAAAATGCTTTTTGAAAGGAGTGTCAGTATACTGGGAAAGTCATTCCATGTCAAAAATCTAGAGCAATACTTTTCATGCTCTAGTATAGTGCTCTGTGATGAACTTTATACTGCTTGGCGCTATTCAGCCTGTCTCTTATTCGGCACCCAGACCACTTCAGCATTTTCACAGGTATGAATAACGATGTTATCTTACAGGGTTTACACCTCTGTCTTAACTACTTCTTAGGTCTTAACCCCCTAGGTGTGGAATTGCCAGGTCAGAATCTATTTATTTATTTGCTTATTTATTTGCCTCCAGGGTTATCGCTGGGGCTCAGTGCGGTGGCTACAAATCCACTGCTCCTGGCAGCCATTTTTTTCCATGTTATTGAATAGGACAGAGAGAAATTAAGAGAGGAGGGGGTCGGGTGGGGGAAATAGCATAATGGTTATGCAAACAGACTCTCATGCCTGAGGCTCCAAAGTCCCAGGTTCAATCCCCCATACCACCATAAACCAGAGCTGAGCAGTGCTCTGGTATTTCTCTCTGTGTCTCTCTCTGTCTGTATCTCTCTCAAAAATAAAATAAAAAAAAAATAAAAAAAAAAAAAGAGAGGAGGGGGAAATAGAGAGAAGGAGAGAAAGACAGACACCTGCAGACCTGCTTTGCCGCTTGGGAAGTGTCCCCCTGCAGGTGGGGAGCTCGAACCCAGGTCCTTGCCCTGGCCCTTGCGCTTAGTACTATGTGTGCTTAGCCACGTGTACCTCCACCCGGCCTCCGGTCAGAATGTTCTGTAGCTCCCAAAACGTCCCCTAACCAGTCTATTTCAGCAATACACAAGTTTCCTGAAAGGGTCAGGCCTCTTCATTCTGCTTCTAATCTGAACTAACTCTTGGCTCTCTCAAACACCATTCTCTATTCTAAGAAACAGAACTACTTAGGCCCCTGGTCTGTGAGCTCGGGAATGACTCGGGGCCCTTCAGCTGCAGTTTGATTTTGATGGCAGTGCTCTGCTCAACAGAGAGCCACACCACAGATGTACCAGGAGCCACAGAATATATTTGTGCAGAACTAGGCTTAACTGCCCACCCGCTGAAAACCACTCAGCCCACCCTGCTACCTGCCTCTCTGCCCTCCTCTTTCTGCCTCCTTCCTTCCTCCCTTTCCTCCCCTCATCCACCTTTCCTTCCTCTACTTCCCTTCCTTTCTTCTTTTCTCTTCCACTCCCCCCCTTCTCTTCTCCCCTGCCCCCTCTTCCCTTCTGAAGCAGAAAGACAGTGCTGCCATTGGACACGGAGCTTTCTATAAGCTGTCTGTGAAATTCTCAGTTTTTGGTAGTCATTATTTAAGTTCTGTGGGAATGGGCTTGCTTTGAAGTCTACTGACTCATCCTCCTTTTTAACGTGTTGTTTCCTGTGAGTGATCCATTAGTTTTTGGCAAGGCCCATGCCACACAGTATCCTCCTCATCAGAGGGGGTTGTTCTTCAACCCTGGACAGTTTGAGGGCTGCCTTTTTTTTTTTTTTTTTTTTTTTGCAGTGGACTGGAGGCAAGATGGGGGCAAGGAACCTCCGCTTTCTTTAAAAAAAACTTGCTTGAACCAGTCCCGATGCTGCCTCACACTGATAATGTAAAACACATGCTCTATCTGCCTGTTAAAGGGTGACAGAGCCATTACGTCCGTCACGGCCAAGTTATTCTACACATGAAAACACTTCCAAAGCTACTCACATAGGGTAGTCAATCTGTCTCACCAAGGGGGAAAAAAATCTCCCTCAATTCTTCCACTTCAGATGGCTTTGCCCAAACTGCCCATCCATTGTGGCATTTAAAGTTGTTCTGAAGCAAACAGAAGATTATAAACAGCTCGCCTAAGTTTTCCAACTTCAGGTACCTAATAAGACATGCACAGATAAGCCCCAGTCACTGAATGGAAGAGGCCAGGAGCCTTTTCAAAAAGGCCCATGGAGCAGCTACACAGGTCTCTTGTGGGTTTCTGAAAACAAACAAATCAGCTGCGAAGCTGCTTCTTTAAGGAAAAGAGTTAAACTGGGCTGAGAAAGAGGATCAGCAAAACGGAACAAACGCTCAGCTCAATCCTCTCTCTTCTCCACCCCCCCCCCCCACTGATGGGCTGATGGGAGTGGAGAGATAGTTCTTTGATATCAGAGCAAATAAAAGTTTG
Source organism: Erinaceus europaeus (assembly GCF_950295315.1). Classification (NCBI taxonomy): domain Eukaryota; kingdom Metazoa; phylum Chordata; class Mammalia; order Eulipotyphla; family Erinaceidae; genus Erinaceus; species Erinaceus europaeus. The sequence continues at coordinate 78,484,724 of NC_080178.1, read as the reverse complement.
GATTATTGGCTGCCTGTGTTAATGCTGAGTTTTACTACCCCCGTATTTCAAAATGAGATTATTCTAACATCTATGTTTCAAATTAAGATCTGTAGTAATATATGTTGCAGTCCAGAAACTGTCTTAGGTTCAGATGATGTAAAAACTGGTTCCCCCTTGAGAGTAAACACTGGCCATTGTTTCCCATCGCTGAAAACTCCCCTGATCTCTCCAAATAAATTTAAGCTCTGATGACATCAGGGAGAACTGGCAGGCTGTCAGACAGCAGCGGGGGTAGGCCAGCCCAGGGTGGAGGCCAAGGCCATTTCACAGTCCAAGTAAGTGCTCGGTATGTCCTAGATGCAGGGTTGTCAAAAATCTAACATTTCCCTGTGATTTACAAAAATGAAAAGGTCTATGGGAAAACTTAGCATTGAGCACACAAAATTTATTTTCTTTCTACTGTCAGGTTCAAATGCTAGTGCTACATGTCCACTCCTATCCTTGCTCTGGTGAGCTCTACAATGCCTTTAAAAAAAAAGGGGGGGGGGAGTCAGGCTGTAGTGCAGCGGGCTAAGCGCAGGTGGCGCAAAGCACAGGGACCGGCATATGGATCCCGGTTCGAACCCCGGCTCCCCACCTGCAGGGGAGTCGCTTCACAGGCGGTGAAGCAGGTCTGCAGGTGTCTGTCTTTCTCTCCTCCTCTCTGTCTTCCCCTCCTCTCTCCATTTCTCTCTGTCCTATCCAACAACGACAACAACAATAATAACTACAACAATAAAACAACAAGGGCAACAAAAGGGAATAAATAAATAAAATAAATATAAAAAATGAAAAAAAAGATTTACTGATTGATGGGAGAGAGAGAGAGAAAGAGAGAATAAAACAGAGGTCAAACTCCAGATGGTACACCAGTAAGAGTCCAGTGCTTTATCCACTGTGCCACCTCCTGGGCCATGACCCTTGCACAGTCTAGGGGTATTCACAGACTTTCAGTATCCAAACATGTATCTGTGTCTGCACAGACAGACAGCCACTCACAAAGGACACTCTCCCCAAGCCCTAAGGACCTCAGCATTCTCCTTGTGCTTGGCTGTTGTGGCTGGGGAGGCGGGGGGAGGTGTGGGTAAAAAGCAGAGTTAAGTTAACCTGCCAGTGCCCATGGGGTGGAGGGTGGGGTGAATCTTGTACCCAGTCACATATTCTGAAAAGAGCAGGGCCCTTAAAAGTGTGTTATTAGCAGGGCGGACGGTGGCGCACTGGGTTAAGCGCACACAGTACCAAGTGCAAGGACCTGGACAAGGATCCTGGTTCGAGATCCTGGCTCCCCATGTGTAGTAGTGAATCAGGCCTGTAGGTATCTGTCTTTCTCTCCCCCTCTCTGTCTTCACCTCCTCTCTCCACAACAAGGCTACAACAACAAGGGCAACAAAAGGGGGAAAAACGGCTTCCAGGAGTAGTGGATTCATGGTGCAGGCACTGAGCCCCAGCAATAACCCTGGAGGCAAAATAAATACATAAATAAATAAATAAATATCAACAATTTTAAAAAAGAACATGATGTCATCAAAACAGCACCCGTTCCTTCATGTTCATATCTTGATTGTAGTTTAACAGCCTTGAATTCCTCCAGAGATGCCAAAATATAAAAAGCATTAAGACATTATGCTGTAGTGACTTGGAGAAGAAGAGGAGTTTTATGCTTCTGACAGTAACTCTAAAGTCCAGCCCCGGGTCTGCTGAGTCTTTGATGGGCAGAGTGGCTGCAGGGGAATACAACTCACTCTCCACGGGCATCGGACATCTCAAGCTGTTTGGTATTCTAATTCTAAAACGGGAGTGTCACCATCATCTCTTGAGTAGAGTCACAAACGCTTCCCAAGTGAAAACAAAGAACTTCTTTTGGGATGAAGTTGCTGACAAAGAAAAATAATTAATAGTTTCAAGCAGGCAGAGGCTGAGTCCTGAGCAGTGAAGGGAACCGGCCAGGCTGAACCACTGTGTGTGTGTGTGTCAGGGGGTCAGCTCCTGGGGTCCTGTCAAGGGCAGGGCACACACCCAGCCCTGAGAACCTTGGTCCTTGAGGCTAGCAAGTGGGACAGAAGTCCAGGAGGTTTTGAACATCCTTTCATCTTATTTTTTATGTGTGTGTGTGGGGGGGGGGGGATGGTGGCAGGGGAGAAGCCTTGTCTCTCTGGCTACTAATTCATTTCTGTTTAAGAAAGCTGTCCAGGGATGCTGGATGCCTTTCAGCTAAGGGCCCTTGTACTCTGCCACTTAGCATCCAATCCCCAGAAACTGTGGGCTGACATGCTGAGGAGGGGGAGGAGAAAGAGGAGGAGGAGAAGGAGGGGGAGGAGGAGAAAGAGGAGGAGGAGAAGGAGGAGGAGAAAGAGGAAGAGGAGGAGGAGAAGGAGGAGGAGGAGGAGAAAAAGAAGGAGGAGAAAGGGGAGGAGGAAGAAGAGGAGGAGAAAAAGAAGGAGGAGAAAGGGGAGGAGGAGGAACTGAAGGAGAAAGAGAAGGAGGAGAAAGAGGAGGAGGATGAGAAGGAGGTGGAAGAGAAAGAGGAGGAGGAGAAAGAGGAGGAGGAGGAGGAGGAGAAAGAGGAGGAGGAGGAGAAAGGGGAGGAGGAGGAACTGAAGGAGAAAGAGGAGAAGGAGGAGAAAGAGGAGGAAGAGGAGGAGGATGAGAAGGAGGTGGAAGAGAAAGAGGAGGAAGGGGAGGAGGAGGAAGAGTCTCCCTCTTAAAACCTAACCTTTTGTGTTCATCCTTTCCATAGATCCCAGAACTCAAAAAAGAGAAACAAGAGGGGTTGGGAACGCAGTGTCAGATGGTGGAGCAAGGTGACACCTTTGGTGAAGCATGCCGACACCTTTCTGAGGAGACGAAGGACTATCACCCAGGGAAAACAGTCCTGCAGACCGATTACTGTGCTCTGCAAAGTGACTGGGTTGGAAGAGCAAGCCCGAGTTCACCAGTTCCACTGATCTTTGCTTTTTGAAGGGAAGCTCTATATTCTATAAACACTAATCGTGCCAAATTCTAGCAGGTGTCAGTCTGTTTTCACATGTCTGTCATGCATGCTGGGAAGATCATGGCCCCAGATCAGTAATATCTCATCATTATTTACTACTGTTATTTTTATTTTTGTTTAGTTTTTTCTCCAGGGTTCTTGCTGGGGGCTCAGTGCCTATACTACGAATCCACTGCTCCTGCGGCCATTTTTTAAATCTTATTATTATTATTAATTATTTGGATAGGAAAGAGAAAAATTATGAGGGAAGGGGGAGAGAGAAAGGTAGATATCTGCAGACCTGCTTCACCACTTGTGAAGTAACCGCCCTGCAGGTAAGGAATCAGGGGTTCGAACAAGGATCCTTGCATGGGTCCTTGTGCGTCATACTATGTGCACTTAATCCAGTGTGCCACTGTCCGGCCCCCTGTTACTGCTATTTTTTAAAATTTATTTAGTATTGGGGGCTGGGCTATAGTGCAGCGGGTTAAGCACACGTGGCGCAAAGCGCACAGGCTGGCAAAAGGATCCCGGTTCGAGCCCCCGGCTCCCCACCTGCAGGGGAGTCGCTTCACAGGCGGTGAAGCAGGTCTGCAGGTGTCTGTCTTTCTCTCCCCCTCTCTGTCTTCCCTTCCTCTCTCCATTTCTCTCTGTCCTGTCCAACAACGATGACAACCATAATAACTACAACAATAAAACAACAAGGGCAACAAAAGGGAATAAATTTTAAAAAATTTAAAAAATAAACAAAGGAGCCATTGTTTTTTTTTTGGGGAGATGGGGGGAAATATGCTTTCAGGTCTCCGTCTTGACTGTGCCCCCCCCCAAGGAGCCTTTGTTATCATAACAGCTCCTAATATCAGCCAGGAGAAAATATCTCAGACTGTGTCCTCCCTCCCCCACAGAGCAATTTCCAATTCAAACTTCATTATCTCAAATTAACTCAACCTTTTTTTTTTCTTTCTTTCTTTCTCACAGAATTTAACAAAAGCCCAAGAGATTTTTGGCTCCAGTGTCTCTGTCATCATTCTGGCTCTAGGAATCTCCATTCAAAGTTTCCAGTCTCAGGAGAACTGCAACAGAAATTGGGAGATATGACTAAAAGGAAGGTCTTCCCACAGCTACAATGAGGATCACAGACTCCTAGGAATCGTCCTTGGCTACCAGGAGGTCTCTGCCCTGTTGTCTGCGGGCAGAGAGACCTCTAGGGCCAAGGTGCCGTCCGAGACCCATGCATGTTTTCAGAACACAACTGGTACACCGCGTCTTTGTTACAGAGCCTGGCACATCAGTAGCAAAACAGACTTTCTCTTGACACAATTTCTTTGGGGATTCTGACTCAAGGCTGGCTTCTGAAACCACCCGCCACTGAGCCTTCCTCTCAGAGAGGACTGCTTCCTGGAGCCCCCTGGTGGCCCTTTCTGTGGTCATATTTGATTGTCATGCTTGTCTGGGGCAGAGAAGGAGACATTCATCCTTTTTAGTCACCAAGTTGCTGATGCTATCATGATTCTACCCTGACTTCCCTGGCCAGACGACCTCACCAATGTGTCCTGGAACCTCCCCTCACCACTAGGGAAAGACAGAGACAGGCTGGGAGTGTGAATCCACCTGCCAGTGTCCATGTCCAGTGGAGAAGCAATGACAGAAGCCAGAACTCCCACTTTCTGCACCCCGTAAAGAATTTTGATCCATACTCCCAGTGGGTGAAAAATAATAAGGGAAGATGACCAGACGGTTCTGAACTCCAGCTCCATCGGGACCCAGATAATAAGGGAAGATGATCAGACGGTTCTGAACTCCAGCTCCATCGGGACCCAGATAATAAGGGAAGATGATCAGACGGTTCTGAACTCCAGCTCCATCGGGACCCAGATAATAAGGGAAGATGATCAGACGGTTCTGAACTCCAGCTCCATCAGGACCCAGAGAGATGGGGGACCCAGAGGAAGGACATTCAGATGTAATAATAGGTGTAGGTGTGACTTGGAAAGGAAGAGAAGATGGAACTTTAAAAAGTGGGAGGGAGTGCAAATATATACAAATATAGACAGACAGCTGTAGAAATAACACTTAACCCATATCTACAACCTTGGGAGAACTGCTGTCGCTTCCAATGGAGGGACTGGGGACACAGAACTCTGGTGGTGGGAATGGTGCTGAGCTGTACCTAGTTATCTTGTCATTTTGTAAATCAATATTAAATCACTAAAGAGAGAGGGGGGGCTTTAAAAGATCTACCACAAAGGGCCCAGCTGGTGGTGCACCTGGTTAAGCGCTCACATTTACAGTGAGCAAGGACCCAGGTTCGAGCCCATGGTCCCCACCTGCAGGATGGAAAGCTTCATGAATGGTGAAGCAGGGCTGCAGGTGTCTCTCTGTTCCTTTCCCTCTCTAACTCCTCCTCCCCCCTCTCAATTTCTCTGTCTCTAGTCAATAGTAAATACATAGTTAAAAAAAAAATCCGCCCCGAAGAAGGCACTCCCCCTTCTAACAGGAAGACAAGGAGCTCCGTGAGGAGGCTGGTGTAGATTCAGCACGTTTCTCTAGCTTGTGCCGCTCACCTCCTATAAGTACCTCGTGCACTTAGCTGGAGGGATGTAGAGACAAATATGAATGACTCGGAGGAAATCTGCATAAGTGCAGGGCACAGTGACTGGGCAGCGTCTCTAGAAGTATCCAGTCTGGAGGAAGGGGCAGCCCTGGCCGTGAGACGCACAATACAAGGACCTGGGCCAAGCTATGTGGAAAGCCTGGGGTATAGGCTGTCCCCAGTTCCTGAGGGAGAAGGTAAAGTCAAACTGTATCTCTGACTCTTTATTTTCAGGCACCTGGCAGAGGATGGCAGGCAGGCATTCCAGGTACAAGAATCAGTCTGCCCCAAAGTCCAGATCTATTTGGAGCCTGTGGTGGAGCCGGACGGAGGCTCTCCTCGGTCTGTGATTGTTCCAGACCGTGCTTGCGACTGCCCGGAGACATTTGACGCTACTGTCATGGACACGAGGACTGAGAGCAGGCTAGATCAGAGGCCCGTGGCCCACTGACTGACTGCACACAGCTGTGTCCAGCCTCAGTCTAACCAGGACAAAAACACCAGCCAAGTTCTGATCCAGAGGCACCTTACCCAGCACCAGTACTCTAGGAAAATGGTCATCAAAACCAGAGGAAGTCTGAGAATTTGTCACATTGAAGAGGTGCTTAGGAATATGTGACAGGTGAACTTAGCATGCTCTCCTAGAGAAATTTCTGGAAAAGAGGGGACCGCACATGCTTTATGAACAAAGGTCCAGGAACAAGCCCCCAAAGATTCCCATCTGCAGGGGTTGCGGCTTCATAAAGCAGAGCTACAGGCCTCTATGTCTCTGTTTCCCTCCCTTTCTCTCTCTCTCTCTCTCTCTCTCTCTTTGACTCCCTTCCCCTTCCTTCTCAATTTCTCTTTGTCCTATCAAAAAGGAGAAATAAAAAGAAGGGAGAAAAATGGTGGCTGGAAGCCCCAGATCTGTCATGCCGGGACCAAGCCCCAGTGATAACACTGGTGGCAGTAAAAAAATAAAATAATAAAATCTCAGAACAAAAAAGGTTAAAAAACAAACAAACAAACAGGAAATCTGAGTAAAGTACAGGTCTTAGTTACTGACTATGCACTAGTGTCATGGATTACAACAAAAGTGCCACATTACAGTCAGACCAGAATAATGAGAAACTAGGTGTGGGAGGGCTGGCAATATTGGCATATATTTTCTATAAAAATAATTTGGGGGGCTGGGCGGTGGCACACCCAGTTAAGTGCACATAGTACTAAGTGCAAGGAACCACACAAGGATCCAGGTTCAAGCCCCCAGCTCACCACTTGCAGCGAGGCTGCTTCACTAGTGACAAAGCAAGTCTGCAGGCATCTCTCTTTCTCTCCCTTTCTGGCTCTCACTCCCCTCTCATTTCTCTCTGTGCTATCGAATAAATAATAACAATAATAATATTTTTCTGTACCTATAAAACTATTTTTAAAAAGAAGGCATATGTTTAAGAGCCCAGTTTTCGAAAGTTCCCTGTTGATCAAGCATCTGAACTACTGTTCCTGTGGTGATCATTAGATGTTATGTGCAAGAACGCCACACGTTAAATTTAGACTCTAGGGATAGTAACTAGCAACACTTATTGAGAACGTGTGCTGGGCAGACACACCTGTCAGGCACATCCTCCACCTGTCATGTCTGAGCTCCACCAACATCCCACCAAGGAGGTGTTGTCAGTGCCCGCCCTTGGCAGATGGGGAAAGAGGCACAGGGTTAGACAATGTGCTGAGGTTGCCCAAGCAGAGGAACCTGGGCTCTGAAGCAGATGTGTCTCCCACCAGAGTCCAGCTACTTGTGGACCACTGACTTACTCCCTGGTTTTCAGTTTCACATAGCCATGTTTACTTAAAAAAGAAGGCTCGCTACTGATTTTTATTTTATTTATTTTCCCTTTTATTGCTCTTGTTTTTATTGTTGTTGTAGTTATTATTGTTGTTGTTATTGATGTTGTTGTTGTTAGGTAGGACAGAGAGAAATGGAGAGAGGAGGGGAAGACAGAGGGGGGGGACAGAAAGACAGACACCTGCAGACCTGCTTCACCACCTGTGAAGCGACTCCCCTGCAGGTGGGGAACCGGGGCCTCGAACCAGGATCCTTCTGCTTAACCCTTGCAGTCACAGCTACAGAGTGGGTGGGTAATCAGGAGAGCTTCCCAGTAGAGGGGGGGTTAGGTTGGAGCTGGGTTTGGAGCAAACACACAGACAGCCAGTCACGGCATGGAGCACAGCCTGGCATGGATACCGAGCCCCCAGCTGTGCAGACTGTGTAGTCTTGTCTCCAAGCAGGAGAGGAGAAGCAGTCAGAGAGAATGAACTTCCCTACAAGGGGAACGCAGGAGTCCTTGCACAGGAACCTCTGAATCCAGCCCGACCAATCAAACCACTGCTGGGCTCCTAAACATTTGGTGCCCCAGGCCTGTCTCCAGGAGTTCAATCTGCCACCTCCACAACTCAGTGTCTTAGGAGTATGGGATTCATGCCTGAGGTCCGATGGGTACTGGTTCAATTCCCAGTACCACCAGAAGCCAGAGTTAAGTAGTACTCTGGTCTCTCTCTCTTCCCCCACCACACCCAATCTCTCATAAATATAAATCTTAAGTGCCCAGTAAAGCTCACCTAGTACAAAGCACAAGGATCCGAGTTTAAGGGGCAAGTTTCATGAGTGGTGAAGTAGGTCAGGAGGTGTCTGTCCTTCTTTCTCCCCTCTCGATCTCCCCCTCCTCTCTCAATTTATTTCTGTCCTGTCTAATAAAATGGAAAAAAATTAGTAGATTCGGAGTGCTAGCACAGGTCATACTGGAACACATTAAATTCCAGTAGAGCAAACTTGATGCGGACTCCTCACTTTGGCATCCTACAGGTGTTTCACACACCTCCACATACACAGTGGCTGAAAGCAACACAGACTTATCCTCTCACCAGCTCTTGTGGCCAGGAGTTAAAATAGGGCTCGCTGAGCTGAGAATCAGGGTGTGGCCTGGCTACATTCTTTCTCTCTGAAGGATCCATCTCCCTGCCTTTTCCATCTCCGAGTGCCCACCTGCACTTCCTAGTTCACAGCCCCTGCCCCCATCTCCAGAGCCAGTCACACTGCACCTCTCCGACCATCTCCAGAGCCAGTCACACTGCACCTCTCCGACCATCTCCAGAGCCAGTCACACTGCACCTCTCCGACCATCTCCAGAGCCAGTCACACTGCACCTCTCCGACCATCTCCAGAGCCAGTCACACTGCACCTCTCCGACCATCTCCAGAGCCAGTCACACTGCACCTCTCCGACCATCTCCAGAGCCAGTCACACTGCACCTCTCCGACCATCTCCAGAGCCAGTCACACTGCACCTCTCCGACCATCTCCAGAGCCAGTCACACTGCACCTCTCCGACCATCTCCAGAGCCAGTCACACTGCACCTCTCCGACCATCTCCAGAGCCAGTCACACTGCACCTCTCTGACCATCTCCAGAGCCAGTCACACTGCACCTCTCCGACCATCTCCAGAGCCAGTCACACTGCATCTCTCCAACCTCCTGCCAAGATCACTCCTCCTTCTGGGCCATAATTGAGGCCCTTGTGATTACTCCACACACACATGCATATCCCAGGGTCTCAGGGCATTATTTTCTCTAGTTTAAGGTCAGCTGCTTGACCACCTTGATTTCACTGGCAACCTTGATTCTCCTTTGCTATTGTGAGTACCATGATTTGAGGTTCCTGGGATTAGGACAATGGGCATTTGGGGGAAGGCTACTATTCAGCTTACCCTGAGTCTCATCTTTTAAAGTCATATGATGAAGAAACTTTTCTATCTTCAAAACACAAAATAACTTCCAGCTGCTAAGTCCCCATGATGTAACAGGCACCACCAGGCTGCTGACATACATTGTCGTATTTAGTTGCAGGTAAGAATCAATAAAACGTCACAGTTAGTAAGCCAGGTCATGTCACTCAAATGCTAAAGTCCTTGAAAAGCTATTTCCTGGGGAGAAGCACATCGCTCTTTGATAGTCTTACGAGGTCCTATGGGACCTGTGACTCAGTTCTTTTTTTGTTTTAATATTTATTTATTAAATATTAAATATGGGTTGCATTTATTTATTAAATATTAAATATGGGTTGCATAAATATTAAATATTAAATATGGGTTGCACTGGATTGACCTTCCCGTGGTGCATCCCATGAGTCCCCATTCATTGGGGAAACTGACAATCCTTCCTAGCCGACTGAATCCACATGGATCCCAGTCACTTTCAAAGCCAGCAATAAGCAGCTCCTGACAGCTTTCAAGCTGTTGGTCCTGCTCTTCGAGTCCTCCAACTTAATGTTGAGGGGCTGTCCTTTGCCAAACGCGTTCTTATTGGTCAATTGGCGATACAGCATCAGGCAGATGTTATCTGCCTACAAGAAACACATATAGCAGTCGATGAAGCTGCTCGATGCACCATCAGTGGATTCGATTTAATATGCTATAATCTCCATCCTAAACACGGCCGAGCCATCTACGCCAAATCGTGTCTTGCGGACGTTTACCATACAGCCTCTTCGACCTTCTACGACTCCGTTACTATTGGAACTATTCAGCTCGTCAACGTATATAAGCCTCCCAGTGCCTCATGGGATAACGAGGTCCTGCCTAGCCCGAATCACCCAGCCGTTTACGTTGGAGACTTTAATAGTCATCACCAAGACTTGGGATATTCCTCCACTCGTGCTGACGGCTCTATCTTAGCCGACTGGGATTCAGCGAATGACCTCTCCCTATTATACGATCCCAAACAGCCAGGCTCTTTTCACAGTGCTAGATGGAATAAAGACTCGTCACCCGACCTGTGCTGGATTAGCACAGTCAACGGCCAAGCCTTTCCCGCTACGAGACAAGTTCTCAAGATCTTCCCGCACAGTCATCACCACCCAGCTATCATCCACATTGGTCTCCAGCTCCCACTGATTCTGTGCTCGGAGAAACTAAGATGGAACTTGCAGAAAGCAAACTGGCGTCTGTTCAGTGATCTTACCAACAAATCTATTCCTGCAATTCCAATTAACTCTATCCCCTCTGAAGATTCCTACAGGCGCTTCCGCCAACCCATCTTCAAAGCAGCTTCCCAAGCCATTCCTCGTGGGAGACGTGCTAACTATATGCCTTGTCTTGATGCTGAATGCGAGCAACTACTAAAGCAGTATGATGAGTCGGGCGACCCAGATGTGGCTGACCATCTCATTGCCTCCCTGGATGCAGCACGCCAAGCCCGCTGGCAACAACTCACAGAAAGTCTGAACTTCACCCACTCAAGTAGGAAGGCCTGGAAGCTTCTTCATAGTCTGGGTGCCCGTAGCCAACCCCCTCCCGTCTCCCATCCTCCCGTATCTCCAAACTCAGTGGCCAGTCACCTAACTCAAGTTGGACGTGCTAAGATCGACCCAGTCTGGAAAAGAGAAATTTCCCATGAGTGGTCATCCCACTTCCGGTTATCTTGTCCATCTCCAAAACTCTCTCCCTTTACACTGTCTGAACTGGAAGACGCTTTGAAGAGGGTTAAACCGGGAACAGCTGCTGGCTATGATAACATCACCCCAGAACTCATTCTTAACCTGGGGCCCGCGGCAAAGAAGTGGCTCGCTTCATTCCTGTCCCACATCTTGGAATCTGAGTCTATGCCCAAAGTTTGGCGTTGTGCAAAGATAATAGCAGTTTTGAAACCAAAGAAAGACCCAACACTGGCCGCCAGCTATAGACCAATTTCTCTCCTCTCCGTGTGTTACAAACTCCTTGAGAGGCTGCTTCTGTCACGAATTTCTCCTCTTACAGAGAAATTCCTATCACCCGCCCAAGCTGGTTTCCGCCCAGGAAGATCTACCTGCGAACAAGCCCTGGCCCTCTCAACTTACATTGAAAATGGATTCCAGAAGAATTTAAAGACGGGTGCTGTCTTTGTTGATCTCACAGCAGTCTATGACACGGTCTGGCACCGTGGTCTCCTAGTCAAGATCTCAAGATGCCTGCCTCCATGGGTGGCCAACACTATATCGTTTCTTCTCCAAAACAGAAGATTCCGGGTACATCTGGGTGACAAGTCTAGCAGATGGAGACTTGTCTCAAGTGGCCTCCCCCAGGGCTCTGTTCTGGCTCCTACGCTATTTAATATTTACATCAATGACCTCCCAGAAACTTCTTCAAGGAAGTTCATCTACGCCGATGACATCTGCTGTGCAACTCAGGCATCCAAGTTCGACATCCTCGAGGAAACACTCACGAAAGACATGTCTCTGATATCTGATTACTGTAAAAAATGGCGACTAATCCCTAGCACTGCAAAAACGGTATCACCTGTTTTCCATCTACACCATGCCTCGGCCTCATGTGAGCTTAATGTGCAGCTTGGCGATACGAGAATCCAGCATGAAGCCCAGCCAGTCTATCTTGGCGTTACTCTCGATCGCACTCTGTCATTTCACAAACATCTCATAAAAACTGCAGCAAAGGTGGGCGCGAGGAATCACATCATTGCAAGACTGGCCAGCTCCTCATGGGGCGCGAGCACTTCCACACGACGATCATCATCTCTGGCATTATGCTATTCCACTGCAGAATACTGTGCCCCAGGATGGTTCTGTAGCCCCCATGTCCACTTGTTCGATTCCAAATTATATTCCTCCATGAGGATCATTTCTGGAACCATCCGTTCCACCCTGGTTCCATGGCTGCAAGTTCTTAGCAACATCGCCTCGCCAGATATTCGTCGGGATGCGGCATCATCTAAGTTCATTTCCCACGTCTACGCTCGACCGGACCTGCCAATATACGCGGATATCTTCGCCCACCCTGTTCAACGCTTGACGTCTCGTCACCCAATCTGGTCCCCTACGCCTACACTGAACTTCTCTGTTCCAGTCTCTTGGAAACAGAGTTGGCAGTCAGCTGAGGTAAAGAAAAAACACCTCATCACAGACCCCTGCGAGCATCAACCCGGCTTTGACCTAGCACGTTATGATCAGGCCCTCCTTAGTCGCTATCGAACAGGCCATGGCCGGTGCGCCGCTATGTTCCATCGCTGGGGAGCCAGAGACGACCCGAACTGCCCCTGCGGCTCCAGACTATGACCCACATAGTCCACGACTGCCACCTCTCCAGATTCAAAGGAGGTCTCGAAACTTGACATCAGGCTCAACCTGACGCTGTTGACTGGCTACGGAAGAAGGGCAAATGCTAGAAGAAGAATAATTTATTTATTTATTTTCTTTTGTTGCCCATGTTGTTGTTTTTTGTCGTTATTGATGTTATCGTTGTTGGATAGGACAGAAAGAAATGGAGAGAGGAGGGGAAGACAGAGAGGGGGAGAGAAAGATAGATACCTGCAGACCTGCTTCACCGCCTGTGAAGCAACTCCCCTGCAGGTGGGGAGCCGGGGGCTCAAACCAGGATCCTTAAGCTGGTCCTTGCGCTTTGCACCACGTGCGCTTAACCCGCTGCGTTACTGCCCAACTCCCTGTGGCTCAGTTCTTAACTCCACCTTCAACCAGCCTCCCAGAGCTCCACTTCCATGCTCCTGCCATGTGAGACCCCGTTCAGTTCTCTGGGACTTTGTAGCCACACCTGCCCACACAGCTGGCACTAACTACACTGGTTAGCTTTCAGCTTGAATATCCCACTCTGAAGAGGCCACCCCAGCCTTCTTTTGTAAAATGATCTCCATGGCCCACCAAGCCACCTCTGCCAAAAATGCGAAATTGTTTTGTTACCTGTTTTATTCTAATCACTGTTGTATCCTTAGTGAAACAGGGCTTAGTACATGGTAGGCTTGACATTTCTTAAAGGAGTACATGTGAATCGTGTCAATGAGAAAACCAACTGATACGGCCAGATGCACAGAGCAGGGGAGCTGCGATTTCAACACAGGACGTAATCTATACGCCAGCCTCTCAAGGAGCCCCCACTCGCCCTCCAGTGGAGATCAGTGACCCAGCCGGGACACACAGGCATGAAGACGCTCTCAAGCAGCTCGGCAGAGTGAAATGACAACAGGGCCGCCGTGCTGCAGTCAGAGAGGATGGCTGAGTATGGCCTGTGTCCTTGGTCAAGAGAGCGCTAAGCCGCTAGATACGGTCACTTCTTCTTCTAGCGTTTGCCGATACGGTCACTGCAAACCAGGAACTCCTAAGCAAGCCAGGAAAACTAGCCTGAAACAGGAAGTGATCAGAAGCACCAGGAAGCACATGATCCAGGCTTCAGTGCTATAGCGAGAAAAGATGCAGGACCAGGGGTGTGAGGACTGCAGTCCCTGGGTTTAATTAGCAGGGCTGAGGCTGGAGGGGTGGACGGAGGGGTACACCAGCGACACCACACACCCTGGCACTGGGAGGATGCTTGTGGAAGACCATCAGTGGAAAATCAAGTCAATGTAAGACTAGACCTTGAAGGCTGGACTGTGGAATCTATATCCTTCCACAGCATGGGAACTCTGGCAACTTGCTGTTGCATTAGAGAACAGTCACACACACACAAACACACACGCATGACTCGGTATAGCCATGGGAGGGGCACAGATTGCATGGCAGGAAGGCGTGCTCTCTACTGGGCGGAGAGGAAGGACCGAAAATCCAAAACATCATTAATACAGTCACCTACTGATGCAATGGGGTGGGGTTCCTGGGGGGGGGGGCTCACCCTAGATTAAGCAGTGCCCTCAGGCTAAGGGTCATCAAGAGGGTGACCCGGGGAAAAGCTAGTATTTCCGTGCCTTGTGAATGCCAGTCTCATCTCCTCTGTGGAGGTGACCACTGCACAGTTAGGAACACTTAGGCGAGGAGACAGAGGAACTGAGAGGCGGGAACAAGTGGGACTTGGAACCAGTAACTGGAGCCCAAAAGCTCCCCTTGTCTCTCGATTCCCCAAATAGATGTTTACCATTGTTTGGTATCAGAAAAAAACTTGAAAAGCTGGCTGGGAGGAATTTTTGATTCACTCAGCATGTTTCAAATGAAACATTAAAAAATACCTCAGCATGGCTTGCCTCCCTCCTCCCTCCATGCCTCAGCGCTAAAGAACCACAGGCCTCTGTCACTGCGAGCAGCACATGCACATACGAGGACAGCAGACAGCTATTCTTACCCATCACTGTCTCTGGAGATATCAAAGAAAAAATTCAGAAGGGCTTCTGAACTCAACCTTATTTAAAAAAAAAATTTTTTTTTAATGCAACTCCACTCTCCAAAGTATTGGTCTTCCCATATCCAGCAATTAGACATATGTCTTTTTTTTAAAAGATTTTATTTATTTGTCAATGAGAAAGATAGGAGGAGAGAGAAAGAACCAGACACAACTCTGGCACATGTGCTGCTGGGGATCGAACTCAGGACCTCATGCTTGAGAACCCAAAGCTTTATCACTGCGCCACCTCCTGGACCACAACAGACATATGTCTTAAAATAACATGACTTTCAGCCCTCTTTGTTATCGTTTAGAGGAAACTTTAACAAACGTCCTTGTGTTTTCTTAAAAGTGAGAGAAACAGCAGCTCCAGGGTGTCATGGTTTTCACGTGTCACAGAAGAGATCACTGCATAATGGGTCCTAGGGCCTGAAATCCCAGGCATGCTCACGGCATGGACTAGCCTAACAATTCCCTATGGGACCGTGAAGAGCCAGGCATAGGGCATCAGCGATAAGCTGAAACATCAGCTACCGTCAGGAGAGTAGTCTACGGAGGGCACTGGCACTGGCAGCCTCCTGTCCCTTCTCATTCTGCTCCCTCCTTTCCTGGCCGTCAGTAAGAGAAACAGGAGGAGGAAGGGGAGAAAGAGTGAAAAGCCATCTCCACACAGCCCACCCTTGCCCCACTGCAGGTGGCTGAGGCAGGAGGGGAAGAAATGGAGAGGCCTGAAGTGTTGATGTCCACACCTGTAAGACCGTCCTTAGTCCACAGACTGTCTGAAGGGGATAGGAGGTTGCCCAGCCCACCTACGATGGCACAGGATATGCCTTCAAAGTGGTCCATGGGGGTGAAGGGAGATGGTTTTAAAGTTTATTTATGGAGGTCGGGTGGTGGCGCAGTGGGTTAAGCACATGTGCCGCAAAGCGCTAGGACTGGCATAAGGATCCCGGTTCGAGCCCCCGGCTCCCCTCCTGCAGGGGAGTCACTTCACAGGCGGTGAAGCAGGTCTGCAGGTGTCTGTCTTTCTCTCCCCCTCTCTGTCTTCCCCTCCTCTCTCCATTTCTCTCTGTCCTGTCCAACAATGATCAACATCAACAATGGCAATAATAATAACCACAATGAGGCTACAACAGCAAGGGCAACAAAAGGGGGAAAAATGGCCTCCAGGAGCAGTGGACTCATGGTGCAGGCACCAAGCCCAGCAATAACCCTGGAGGAAAAAAAAAAAAGAAAAAAGAAAAAAGATTTATTTATAAAGTGGAAATATTGGCAAGACTATAGGATAAAAGGGGTACAATTCCCACCACCAGAACTCCCTATCCCATTCCCTCCTGTGAAAGGAGATTTTTATCTTGATTGAACTACTATGGAAGTGAGGTCACACAATACATTTGCTATTAAATAAAAATTCAAAAAAGAGAAATATGATTTTTTTTGTTAGCAAAGCAGCAAAGATGAAAGACAAAATACGTCAGCTTTGATGAGAATCAAGTACAGCAAGTATTTCTACTGACTCCTGGGAGGTCTTGGTTGGTTCATTTGGGCTGTGTTACCATACCACCACTGGGCTGGAGAGATAACATAACGGTTGGTTAGGCAAGAAAATCTCCATGTCTGAGGCTCCAGTGTCTCAAGTTCAATCCCCAGCACTACCATAACTGAAGAGTTTGTTTGTCTGATGCCAGAGATCAAACTCAGGGCCTCACACAAGCAAAGCACAGACTCTGATTCAGTGAGTCTCGGATAAAGCCCAAGAATTTGCATGCCTCAGAACGACCCATCTCACCGATGGTATCAGTGTAAATATCACACCTCCAGGAGCAACGGTCTAGAAAGAATGTATCAATGCAGATGGAAAATCTTTCATTCTTTACAACTTTTGACCCAGTCAGTCCTTGCTACTGATATACTCTAGGTACTGATAGGAATACGTAAGGAAAATGTACCCAGAGATGCCAGTGAGAACTGGATAAAACCTGAAGCTGTAACAACAGTCTCTTTTCTAAATAAAGCATGTTCAAGTTGTCTGCTTAAAAAAAAAAAAAGAGGCCATCAGAATGGTTATGTAAACAACTTCTGAAGTCAGAACAGAACTGTGTTGTAGAAAATTTAAAAAGGAAGAAAAAAAAAGTAAGAATAAAAGGACATGCTCTTAGATAATGTTTGGTGATATGAGAAAATGTTGACCTGGTCCCAAAGCAGACTTTAAATACAGTTTAGATGGGTAGACCTCAGCTAGTGGAAGGTCTTTAGAGCAAAAGTTGAAATTGCCCAAAAAAGGAATTCTGCCTCAAGACAACAGTATTAACTCCAGCCTGAGTTGCCAGCCTGCTGGCCGGCCCTACAAACTAGACACCTGCCAAAATCATGTCAGCTAACTCCTGGAGAAACATCTCCTCATATATGTATATGTTCATAGGTATAGTGTGTATGTGTACCTCTTAATATGCATGGACATGTGTGTGTGTGTGTGTGTGTGTGTGTGTGTGTGTGTGTGTGTGTATGAACAGGGTTTGTGTGTGTGTGATTTCCTCTGGAGAACCCTGATTCTAATTTTGTGTAAACATTTACATGCATAAATTATACTGGAAAAGCGTGAGTTCCATAACTGAACAGAGAGTATCATTCTGATAGTATCATTAAAGACAGTAGAAGAATAGAAAGAAGAAAACATTCAAATATTGGCAAACATCACTTTCATCCCCAAGGCAGGAAAGGATTGTACCGGAAAAGAAAACTCTAGACTTATATCCCTGGTGAACATTGATGAAAAGATCCTGAACAAGATCTTGGCAAATTGAATCCAGCAACGTATCAAGAGAATAGTTCACCGGGCCAAGTGGGATTCTGGGAAACGGGATGGTTCGATATCCACAAGTCAGTCAATGTAACTCAGCATCAAAACAAGAAATAAAAACCACACGGTCATATCAATGGATGCCAGAAAGGCACTTGACAAGATCCAACACCCATCTATGATAAAGACCCTCCAGAAACCGGGAACAGAAGGACCGTTCCTTGACAGAATGAAGACCATTTACAATGGGGAAAAACTGGCAGGGGAAGGGGAGGGAGATAGGGAGGCAAAGAGGGAGAGAGGAAGAGGAAGCTTCCCCCACCCGCCCCATGAATGTGGTGACAGGGAGGCTTGAACCCAGGTCCTTTAGCTTGGTAATGTGTGTACTCAACGGGAGATGACACCACTCGACCTCTGGCTTATGTTAATGTTTATATTTCTACGTATTTCGCCCCAATATCTTTCCTATAATCATGGGCTATTTTTGTAATCAGGGAAACCATACTTGCAATAAGATTGGAACTCAACAAAGCAATGTTAACAGCCACTAAACAATCATGGTGCTCAAGTCAAACCCATTCCGTCTCCTGCCCCTTCCCGCTTGCCCAGAAAGGGAAACCCTACTCTCTGGGGGAGAAGGGGTGGACTTAGATGGGCAAGGCTTTTATTATTTCTGTGAGTGAGGAAACTGAGGCCAAGAGAGCTGAAGTGGTTTGCAAATTCCAGCTGGTAGTGGACATAGCCCAAATTCCTGCCTTTGAGAACCGTAAAACTCGGCACATGTTTTCATGACTATTTCCATATGGAGCGTGTGAGAACCATGTCAATTACATTACAGGGTCTTCTCCCTGACCTTCCAGGTCCTTCTTCAGTGACTGCAGACAATGGCTCATTAAGCTCCAGAGAAGATGAGGATGGTCAGGTCAGATGCCAGAACCAAAAAGGCTCTGGGCATTATTGCCGTACATCCAGAGCACGCCGACCAGGGCCCCTGCTGACTCCAGCCCCACAGTTGGAAGTGAACAGGGCCACCCATGAGGTACCCAACTGAGCCAAATTCATTTTCAACAGTCTCCAGAATCCACTTAATGATCAACAGAAGGTCCCAGCCATCTGCCATCCCCATCCCCCCAGAAAGAGGGCCCCATTGCAAAAAAAAAAAAAGACAGGGTGCAAAGGCAATCCCCACAGACCCAGTGGTGACCTGATGGAACACGAGGTGGCATTTGACTTATAGATAAACACACCCACGGCACGTGGGCTGTACCTGAGCAAGACTCCCTTCTCAGCGTTTCCCAGTGGCTAGAAAAGAGCCTAGTTACGTGGTGAGCCAGCTGGGCAGCTGATGCTGGGGTGCACGTTTATAAGCATCTCTGGCATACACTGCAAGCATGGTACCCGTTAACTCCGTCTTCCTCATACTCTGCTGCTGTAACTAATAATGTGCAAAGGGGTCCCACTCCTATCTTAGGAGATAATGCACTTGGTGGGAGGAGAGAGAGAGGTGCACAGTCTCTGAAAGCAACATCAGATGGACAAGTTTGCCCTGCAAACATGCGTGTTGAGAGGCCATACCGCCACCCGCCAAACCCATTGACTGACAGGAACTTCAAGTCAGCTGAAAATGGGAAACCTCAGCCTCAGAGCTAGTTGGTGGGGAGAAGTGGCACAGCCTGATGAGGTAAACTATAATCCTTGTACCGTATGTTCCAAAGTGCTTGAGCTCAGAAAACCACACGCAGTAAACTCACAAGTTCCCGCATTCTGAAAATGAACAGTCTCGCCAGCTTTATGTATTTGTTTAAATTCTTAATTTTATTTATTTACTGAATAGAGACAGCCAGAAATTGAGAAGGAAGGACGAGAGATAGAGACAGCCCTGCTTCACCACTTGTAAAGCTTTCCCCCTGCAGGTGGGGACCGGGGGCTCGAACCCAGGGCCTTCCACATTGTAGCATGTGTGCGCTCAACCAGATGCGTCACCACCCGGCCCCTCACTGGCTTTATTTATATACACACCTACCCCCCCCCCCCACGCCCACAGCATAGATGCTGAACAAAAACTGAGAGTATGGGCTCTCCACCAGCACAGCCCCTTATGTGCACCGTGAGGCCCCCAGGCTGGGCTCCAGGAAGACATCTTCTCATGCGAAAGCCTCTGAGAGCAGTGCCCCAGAGAGCTGCATGCCGATCTCAAGGCAACATTGAAAAACAATACTTCTTCCAGGTAGACAGAAAAGGCTGGGAGCCGGGATAGGCAGACAGAACTGATGTCATGGGACAGGAGCTTCACAGTGGCTCTTGAGAAGAGAAAGAGTGAAGAGCAAAGACCTGGGAAGGCAGGCGGTCCCCAGAGGGCCTCCGCTGGTGTCTGTGGGGAGGACAGCTGCTGGGCATAGCTGAGGACTGAGGGGTCGATGTCACACACTTTATTTAGCACAATGGGCAGAGCTAACCAGGAATTACAGAAAAGGCTTCAGAAGCCCTTCTCAACTGTGCCACGTACCACAAGTATCAGAAAGAAAAGAATGCAGCCTCACCCATGTGTCCCAGGACCCCACCTCCCCAGAGCCCTGCCCCACTATGGAAAGACAGAAACAGGCTGGGGGTGTGGATCCACCTGCTAACGTCCATGTCCAATGGAGAAGCAGTTACAGAAGTCAGAACTCCCACCTTCTGCATCCAAAAAGAACTTTGGTCCCTACTCCCAGAGGGGGAGAAATGTTAGGGGAAGATGACCAGAGGGCTCTGAACTCCAATTCCATCAGGACCCGGAGAGAGTGGAGGAGGCTTCTGTCATTGCTTCCCCACTGAACATGGGCATTGACAACTAGCTCCATACTCCCAGCCTGCCTCTCTCTTTCCCTAGTGGGGCAGGGCTCTGGGGAAGCAGAGCTCCAGGACACATTGGTGGGGTCATCTGTCCAGGGAAGTCTGGTTGGCATCTTGCTAGCATCTGGGAACTGATGGCTGAAAAGAGTGTTAACATATAGAGCCAAACAAATAGTTGAAAGGCTGATGAATAGTGCAGATGAAGAGTTGGGGGAGGGGGGTGTCTCCATTTTGTAGATAGCTAGTCAGCATATTTTAGTCATATTCCAAAGGGCCTGTGGCTATACTAGTTTTTTTGTTTTTTTTTTCTCCCTGAGCCTGAAATCTGATATGCCGGTGGATCCAAGTTATTGTCTGGGGAGATGATGTCATGGCTGGAAAAGGACCAGAAAGCTGGATCAGGGAAGAGAGTAGCTCCCTAATATGGGAAAGGGGTATAAATATTGTTGACTGTAAACCCCATCAATTTGATGTGATCTGGGGCCCATATTCAGCTTAGGAGCCTGTGTGACCTCTGCATCCCTGTAGATCTGAGCTCACATTCTGTGGTCATGAGTAGGAACATTCCAAGCTGCCCCAATATCAGGACCCATCTTCCTCAGGTGTAGCATAGAGTATGTTGTCCAGCCTCCCTTCAGAGGATGGAACATTCTCTACCATTGTTGATCCAAGTTGAGAGCAAGGTCCTATGGGAGGCCCACAAAGGGGTGTACTGTGTTGTTCCTGATACTTTTCTAAGTTTTTATAGAAGAAAGAGGGAGAGATTAAGAGCAGGAGAGAAGGGGACACAGCAGCAGCCCTGCTCTACTGTTTGTGAAGTCCCTTGCAAGTAGGGACCAGGGACTTGAACCCAGACCCTTGAGTATGTGTGCTCTACTGAGTGTGTCACCACCCAGCCCCTAGTATTTTCTATTGTATGTTGCAATGTTATTTTTATTATGTTTTTCTTATTATTGTATAAATGCAGTTTCATTATTGTGTAAATCAATGTTATTATTATATTTTCAATATGACTGACTGTATGTATAAAATTATTCTGCAAGCAGTTAGAGGGGGTTCTTGAGAAGGAGGATACTAGAGACAAAAAGAAAAGAGAAAGAAAGAGCTTTGGAAACATCACACTATGTCTTACTTTGCCCCTGCTTTGGAACTACTCAAAAGAATGTATTGGGCTGTTGGAAAAATCCTAACACGTTTTTGCATAGAAAAATACAGCAGGACTTTTCTGACAACCCAGTATGAAGCCTTGAAAGCAAAACCACAAAACTCCACTAGCCCAGTTTTTCCCAAGCTCATCTGAGTATTGTGTACTTGCGTTTTGGTAGATGATTCTTAATAGGTTTACCGCATATAAAACTAGGTACCGGGAGCTGGGCGGTGGCGCAGAGGGTTAAGTGCACGTGACACAAAGCACAAGGACTGCCATAAAGATCCCGGTTCGAGCCCCTGGCTCCCCACCTGCAGGGGAGTCGTTTCACAGGCAGTAAAGCAGGTCTGCAGGTGTCTGTCTTTCTCTCCCCCTCTCTGTCTTCCCCTCCTCTCTCCATTTCTCTCTGTCCTATCCAATAACATCGACAACAATAATAACTACAACAATAAAACAACAAGGGCAACAAAAGGGAATAAATAATTATTAAAAAAAATAACTAGGTACCTTTCATTCTAAATGATCTTACTATCCATCTGCACTAATTAACTGGCCATAACCATTTGCCTATAAGGAGGTTCCAGCTTGCAGTGTGGTTCTTTCAGACTGCATCAAAACATCTAGAAAGTAGCGCTTCCATATTCGGACACATGGTGGCAAGTTGCTTCATACTTGAAGCATCTGTCTTCAGACTGCTAATTTATGACTTTCTTGTGCACAAGCTTGAGAAGAGAGATGTATGTGTTTACTCTTGGAGGTGTCTATCACTGCACGCCCCCGATCTTCTTGCCCCATTTCAAAATAGATGGTGACGGAAGATACAAACATGTATCTTGCCTTCAGATGCTTTGATCTAAGAGACCTGCATTAGAGAAGATCCCGACTGTATGTCTTTCCAAATAGATGATTAAAGCTGAGTATGATATAGTGACAAAAATATTTATCTACCAACCTGGTGAATGTGGTGAGCTATGTACACACACACACACACACACACACACACACACTCACAAACACATACACACTCACACACGCACTTACACTCACACACACACTCATACAGGCACGCACACACACACACATACTCAGACACACTCACACTACAGGTGTGGAACTAGATCTCTGAAAACCTCATTCTGTAGACTAACGTTAAGCACAATTAAAGAGTCCCACCCAAGGATGGGTGGGTGACCTGATGCCTGTCAGCGAGCATCACTGCGGAGGAATACCCAGGCCGCCCACCACCACCACAGTCGCCGTCAGCACTGTGTGCTTTGGAAGGCTGCATTGGGGCACACCCAGACATCACTGCCTTGTTGATAAATATCTCCAGATGACATTAAAGAGCATGTTCAACAAGTCACTTTATGGGAAATATCGGTCAACTTATGGCCAGACTCCAGTCCACTGGCACTTAGTGTTCTCAGGCCTTACTTGGCCTACACGACTTACAGTACACAGGAAGACAGGTCTGTACTTGTGTCCAGGCATCTACAGTTTCCTAAATCACCCAGGTTCCAGAAAAAGTCTTCCAAAATTCTATGATTAAGCATACTTCAGAAATCCCAATGGAGAAGTAGTTTGGAAAACAGATTCATTCAAACTGACATGCAATGCTTATTAAAAATATTTGAATCCATTCTGTAGATAGCTAGTAGGCATATTTTAGTTATAGTCCAAAGGGCCTGTGGCTATACTAGTTTTTTCTTTTTCTTTTTTCCCCTGAGCCTGAAATCTGATATGCACGTGGGTCCAAGTTATTGTCTGGGGAGATGATGTCATGGCTGGGAAAAGGACCAGAAAGCTGGATCAGGGAAGAGAGTAGCTCCCTAATATGGGAAAGGTGTATAAATATTGTTGACTGTAAACCCCAAAATGGAGGACCCCAACTCTTCATCTGCACTACTCCAGCCTTTAGGTCCATGATTGGTTAACAATTTGTTTGGCTTTGTATGTTAACTCTCTTTTCAGCCACCAGGTTCCAGATGCCAGCATGATGCCGACCAGACTTCTCTGGACAGACAACCCCACCAATGTGTCCTGGAGCTCTGCTTCCCCAGAGCCCTGCCCACTAGGGAAAGAGAGAGGCAGGCTGGGAGTATGGATCTACCTGCCAACACCCATGTTCAGCGGGGAAGCAATGACAGAAGCCAGACCTTCCACCTTCTGTCTCCCACAATGACCCTGGGTCCATACTCCCAGAGGGATAAAGAATAGGAAAGCTGTCAGGGGAGGGGATGGGATACGGAGTTCTGGTGGTGGGAACTGTGTGGAGTTGTACCCCTCTTATCCTATGGTTTAGTCAGTGTTTCCTTTCTATAAATAAAAAATTAAAAATATATATTCGAATCATACAAAAAGAAGGAAAAAAAAGATAACAGCTGAGGAAATCTCAGGCAGTACTCAATAAAAGGCCTTTTTATTCTATTTGGGCAGGTAGAATAAAATACCACAGACTGCTTGTCTTATCAGCAATGGTTATCCTCTTAATTCTGGAGACCTAATTCAGGGAAATACAAGATGAAGGGACCATCGTGGCTGTGTCTCGTGAAGACCACTTGCCTGGTTCACACTCGTGTAATGGAAGGGGGTGAAGCTCTTCGGAAGCTTACATATAAAGACACTAGTTTCCCCCAGTTCACTTCCCAAAGGGCCCAGTTCCTAATCCCATCACTTAGGGGTAAAGATTTCCACATAGGAATGCCAAGGGAGTACAGAGACTGACGCCATAGCAAATACATATCTACATAATATCCTGTATTAACTTCTGACTAGTCTTTTCCTAAAGATAAAGACCCTATAATGGCTGTATAAAAGCCCCACCCCAAGTCTGGCAGTCGAGAAAAAGGAAAGGACCTATACAAGAGAGATGACATACCTCAACGTGTACAGACTTTATGAGTGGACTTGCTTGGTCTCCAATCTGAAGTAGTCTGAAATGTATTTAAGGAAATTTTATTCTAGAACCCAGCCGAGTCTAGAGAAATGAGGAAATATGAATGGCAGCATTATGGAAAATGTTCAACCTCACCAGTAATCAAAGAGACTCAAACAGAAACAATGATGGTGGTTCCCCTTCACGGACTACAAGAACACGCACAGAAGAGGTTGTGGTGAAGCAGGTCCCATCACGGGTCACTGCGAGGAGCCTATGCCAGCATATCCTTTGCAGAAATTGGTAATTGCAATTTGGTAATATCTAACAAAAGACACTTAAAGGCTCCATAACCATTTGGCCCAGTAATTTGATTCTATGAAATCTACTCCATGAAAATAGCATTAAAATATTGAAAAACCATCTACGCTAAAATAGATACTACCATATTCATATCACAGCAAATAACTGGAAACATACTTAAGTTCACAATTAAGAGCCAGGGCGTAGAGAGCTATGGAACATCTTCCAGATGGGTTATTACTCTCTCTTACTCATTAAAAATATGCTCAAGAATTGTTTACAGTAACACTGAAATGGGAAATGCAATGAGAAAAGGAAATCTGTATAAAAACAAAGAACAAACATCATCAAGAGATTCAGATGCAGACACAAATGTCCTGAACTGTAAACTGTGTTTGTCTAGATCAGTGCTGTTCAGATGTGGTCCATAAACAAGTATTAGCCTGTGACTGGACATTCTCTGTACATCATGACAAGATAAGAAAATGCTTTTATTTTTCTTATTTTCTGTTAGTGATTTAATGCTGATTTACAAAATTACAAGACAACAAGGGTACAACTCTGAACCATTCCCACCGCCAGAGTTCCAGATACCCATTCCTTCTGTTGGAAGCTGCAGTAGTTCTCCTAAGGTTGCAAACATGGGTTAACTATTTTTTCTACAACTATCTGTCTATATTTGTATAGATTTTCCCACTTAAGAAAATGCTGGGGACTGGTGATAGTGCAGTGGGTTAAGCGCACATGGTGTAAAGTGCAAGGGCCAGCATAAGGATCCCAGTTCAAGCCCCTGGTTTCCCACCTGCAGGGGAGTCGCCTCACAGGCGGTGAAGCAGGTCTGCAGGTGTCTGTCTTTCTCTCCCCCTCTGTCTTCCCCTCATCTCTCACTTTCTCTCTGTCCTGTCCAACAACAACAATAGCAATGGCAACAATAAAAATAACAGCAAGGGCAACAAAATGGGAAAAATGGCCTCCAGGAGCAGTGGATTCGAAGTGCAGGCACCGAGCCCCAGCAATAACCCTGGAGGCAAAAAAGGAAGGAAGGAAGGAAGGAAGGAAGGAAGGAAGGAAGGAAGGAAGGAAGGAAGGAAGGAAGGGAAAATGCCTTTATACATACCTGAGGCCCCAGATTGAACTCTTGGCATCACATATGTCAGAGATGAGTGGTGTTCTAGTTCCGCTCAGTCTCCGTCTCATAAAAATGAATAGGTCTGGGGTCGGGCGGTAGTGTGGCAAGTTAAGTACAGGTGGCACAAAGTGCAAGGACCAGCATAAGGATCCCGGTTTGAGCCCCAGCTCCCCACCTGCAAGGGAGTCGCTTCACAGGTAGTGAAGCAGGTCTGCAGGTGTCTGTCTTTTCTCTCCCCCTGCCTTCCCCTCCTCTCTCCATTTCTCTGTCTTGTCCAACAACAACGACAGCAATAACAATGATAAACAAGGGCAACAAAAGAAAAAATAAAATAAAAAATAATAATCAAATGAACAGGTCTTTAAAGAACATGATTTCCGGGTATGCACTGATATAGTTCAGCTAGGCAACTGTCAGCCAACTGAAAGAGCAGTAACTCCTGTGCTGAATAGATCAAATAGACGGGTCACAGTTAGCGATATTTACACATGCTTCCCATATTTGGGAGCTACTCTCTTCCCTGGTCCAGCTTTCTAGTCCTATCTCCGACTCTGACATCATCTCCCCAGACAATACCTTTAGCCCACCTGCATGTTAGCTGTTGGGCTCAGGCAAAAATTAATAAAGTCATGGGCCCCGTGGAATATACCCAGAATAGGCTTCCTAACTTCTTTCAAAATGGAGACCCCAAATCTCATCTGATATATTCTTACCTTTAAGTTCCTGATTATTAAACAAATTGTTCTGCTTTATATCTTAATGCTTTTCAGACACCAAGTTTCAAACGTTACCATGATGCCATCCTGACCTCCCTGGGCAGATGACCTTATCAATGTGTCCTAGAATCCCACCTCTCCAGAGCCCTACCCCCACTAGGGAAAGATAGGAACACGCTGGGAGTATGGACCCACCCGCTAGTACCCATGTCCAGTGGAGAAGCAATTACAGAAAATAGACCTTCCACTTTCTGCACCCTATAGTGATTCTGGGTCCATGGTTCCAGAGAGATGAAGAACAGGAAAGCTTTCAATGGAAGGGTTAGGATACAGAATTCTGGGGGTGGGAATTGTGTGAAATTGTATCCCTCTTATCCTTTGGTCTTGTCGATCATTATTAAATCAATAAAAATAAAAAATGAATAAAACCACAGAAATATTGACCAAAAAAGAAGTAGCAGTAACAACGGCATGTCATACTAAGTGCACTCTGTGTGGAAGGCTGATGCCAAGCACTCGACATGAATTAGTTCATTAGTAACAACCCAAAAGGTGCCCAGTGAGTTCGTTTCACCCACATCCAGAGAAGGTTCAGAAAAATGAACTGACTTTTCCAAGGTTACAAGCTACTAGATCTGATTCCAGGCCATTGGCCTAAGCATAAGATGACACTGGTCTCTAAAGGCTGTCTAGTTTTTTTTTTATTATTTATTTCTTTCCTTTTGTTGCACTTGTTTTTATTGTTGTAGTTATGATTGTTGTCATCATCGCTGTTAGATAGGCCAGAGAGAAATGGAGAAAGGAGGAGGGGAAGACAGAGAGGGGGAGAGAAAGACAGACACCTACAGACTTGCTTCACCTGCTGTGCAGCGACTCCCCTGCAGGTGGGGAGCCAGGGGGCTCGAACCAGGATCCTTATGCCGGTCCTTGTGCTTTGTGCCACATGCGCTTAACCCGCTGTGCCACCGCCCGACTCCCTAAAGGCTGTCTTACGGGGGCTGGGTGGTGGTGCACCTGGTTGAGCGCACACATTACAATGCGCAAAGACCCTGGTTCGAGTCCTGCCTGTGGGGGGGGGGAGTGTTTAAAGTGATGAAGCAGGGCTCCCTCTCTATCGCTGGCTGTTTCTATCCAATAAATAAAGTTAATAAAAATAAAATAGAAAAATAAAAATAGAAAATAAAATAGAATAAAAATAAAATAGAGAAGACATGTGTCTTATTTCCAGGGGCAGCTAGAGTCAACAGCCTATTTAAAAGACTTGAGAGAGAAACCCAGGACTTGTCTCAGTCCAGGGTTATCACTAGACCCACCTCGCAAGACAGCAAACAACAGCTGGCCCCCTTCTGAGGCTGGCAGGATGTTGCTGTGAGGCAGTGACTTAGTCCTCTAGGAAGGCAGCTCTTGGAATGTAAGAGGAGGATGTGGGGGGCTTGTGAGTCACTCTCCACTCCCTCCTCTCTCGGCCCCAGGGTGCAATTTATTATCTTTGTCATTGGGTTTTCTCCTCCTGGTTGGGGGGGGGGGGGCAGCTGTGGAGCACTCATCCCTAAAAGGAAATCAGTCCGTCTGTTAGCAAGCCCCATCTCTCCCTGCCAAAAGACTGGAGACAGAAGGAAGGACACTGGCAGGACCAGCTGTTCTGGGCCTGGAGAACTGAAGCAGGCAGAGAGGCCTACTCTGCTGGGCTTGTGGGAACACTGTGACTTCAGACATCCGCCCAAGGGTGTTCTGTGATTCTCCCCCAGCAGTGAGGATCCCAGGCCCTGTCCGTTCCGGAAGAGCGTCCATCTCTGGAGGGTGATCCTGAAAGTTAAAGGGAAAAAAACAAAACAAAAGGCCTGCAGGAAGCGGGGAGTGGGGACCTGGGGTTGCACGGATGGTTAAGAGCACCCAGGGTTTTGCCTTCAAACTGTCTGTACCAAGTCCTGACGACTCGGCCTGAAAATCTGATGCCAAGGAGGAGGCAGGACGCGGTTCCCCGGCCAGAAAGCACGCCTCAGCGAGCCAGAGATGGCCCACAAGGAAGCACTGTGAACAGCACTGGGGGTTACTCCACGGTGCTCGGGTGTCTCTCTCCCTCCCTCAGTCTCTCCCCCTCTTTCTTTTCCTGAAACACCAGCATGGAAACATCCATCTGGGGAGGTCACTCAGAAGCAGTGTCACTGGCAAGGCCCCGAGCTCTTTGCCCAGTGCTGTAATTTGCAAAGAAGAAAAACCATTTCCAGTACAATGAGAAGCAAGGCTAAGTCTTCATCTTTATTCTCCAGTATTAAGACGGAATTCTGTCAAGAAATAAGAGTCTTTAAACTTGGGCAGGCTCTTTCCTCCTCTTTTCTTTTTGGAGAATAGCTTGACCATCTTCAAGAACATTCAAACTGATGACATTTTGACTCAGAAATTCCACCTCAATGAATATGAATTTATGGTACTCATCAACACGTACAGGTGTTTTGTTTTTCTTTCTCAGCAAATATATATATATATATATATATATATATATATATATATATATATTTAATGTGCATTGCTTGAGGTAGCAAGACACTAAAATACCTCTTCATGAATAGGGACCTGGTCAAACTTAAATCCGGTTCATCCATGCAGTGCATAAAGTTTTCAAAATGAGGTGAATTCATGTGAGAAAGATGTTTAAGAAATAGGGTGAATGGGGACAGTGCAGACTGCTGGTCACACGGTACAACTGCATCACACCGGTCTAAAAAGAAATGCAGAAGTTTGCAAAAAAAAAAAAAAAAAGTTCTGACCCTATACTATGGCTATTAGACCGCTATCAATTTATATTATTATCTCCAGGATCTGGGGTGGGAAATTTGAAGGAGGCTCTTGTCTTTCAGTTCATACTTAATGTCTGGCCTCTTTGAATTTGTTTTTTTGGCAGTATGTAAATATACAGATTTTTAGCTTGTCTAATAAAAGAGAGGTGAGTGATAAAGCGATTGACTGAAGTTAACAGGCCCCTTCCACAAGAGCAGTGTCACTGCTTTCTCTGGAGCCTTACCAAATCACCAATAGGACTCAAGTTCCGCAGTGACCATGGAGAGCCTGTCCTGTCTCCAACACATAACTGGTTCATTTATTCTTGATGACAGCCGTGAGGCCGGTATTAAAACATCCGATTGCGCAAATCCGGAATTTGTGGCAACTGTGACACGTCATGGTTCAATAGTGTCATAATTGAGAGTGCTTATTTCTCATGGCCAAAGGCTATTATTGATGAGTGGAAAGCAGATATTTCAGGAAAGCCAGCTGCAGTAGGGAAAGGACTGCATTTGAGAAAAAAGAAAGGGATTCAAAGTCCTACCTGACAGTTTGGTAGCAAGTGTGTGGGCCAGTCTGTGAAGTGGGTGTGGCGGGACCTCGTGGGATTCAATGTGTCTGTCACTCACTACAGGTGAAGGCGCTACACTGGCTGGAAGTAAAGGTAGGAGAAGATGTGCAGGGTGGGGGGAATCTGTGCTCAGGGCACTGCGGAGCTGACTCCGTCCTTGCAAACCGCCGAGTTTCTCAAACTAAGTTGAGGGCCAGGAAGGAACGTGGCAGCAGAGTCCCTGCCTTGCCTATGTGAAGTCCTGGGTTTGATCCTTGGTTCCACATGGGAAAGCAAAGGAAATAAGAGTAGCTCTCCTCCTTGCTCCATCCATCCACCACCCACCCCCTCTTTTTCCCCTTCTCTCTCTCTCTCTCTCTCTCTCTCTCTGTATATGTGTGTGTGGAGGGGGAGGGCTATTCAGGCTTGGTGGCTGAATAACTCCAGTTCCCAGGGCCACTTTCTTCTTTCTTTTTCTTCTGGAGACAGAGAGAAAGAGGGAGAAAGAGCATGAGAAAGAGAAGAGGAAAATAAATACGCCTGAAGTCCACCTGTACCGCCTGTGGAGTTCCCCCTGCAGGAGGGAACAGGGGCTTGGACCCCAGGTATATGACTAAGTGGGCTCTTTACTGGGTGCTCTACCACTCGGCCCCTTCACACACTTTCTTCTAAACATCTAAAATAATAAAAACTGGGCCAGGGAGGTGGCTCAGCAGTAGACCACATGTGTGAGACCCTGGGATGAACCACTGGCCCTGCATACAGAAGAGAACATAAAAACTCGCATTCATACACACTCCCATGATCTAAAGAGGAAATCACTGCTTTTAATTGTTGTGATTCGGCCTCTGGAATATTGATTGAGGCTATGTAATACCATCTCCAAATGCCAGGCTTAATCTGCATCAGGTCGGAGGCTGGGCTGCTGTGTGTGGCCTGCTGATCCTGGGGAGGGACTTGGAGACCTGTGGCCGGCCTTCATTCCTTCTGGCCTGTAGCCAGCCTTCAGCCCGCTTCACCCAGGGCTCAGGAGACCCAGGCTGGCTGGGAAGGCAGAGCGAGCGGCCAATGAATTTTTCACCATTTAATTAAAGTGCAGCTGGGGCCTGGGGGCACTCAGTACCTTTCAGCAAAATATTCAGTTTGGGTTGTACAACTAGCCTGTGCTGAGGCCATTTGGCCAAGGGTAGAGTGAAGACGTTGCCCTTCTCCCAGAAACCTGCCACTGCAGTCAGCTCCCCGTCTCACCCCCTAAACCGTGGGGGCTCCTGAAGGCTGGAGAATGGCAGGACTGCAGACAAAAAGGGCCTGGGATCCCAAATCACCATGTGGAAGGAGGCCTGCCAATTCATCTATGAGCAAAAAACAAAACTTTATTCCACCAAGCGTCTGAGAATGGGGGCTAAGGGGCATTTATGGCAGCAGCTCTGTCAGCTGACCTCGTACACTGACGCTGACCTTGGGCAAGTCACCTGGCTCCACTGCGTTTACTTTCCTCACCTGTGGAGTGTGGTGAAGATGCTAATAAGATTCTTTTTTGGGAGTCGGGTGGTAGCCCAGTGGGTTAAGTGCAGGTGGCGCAAGGACCGGCATAACAATCCCGGTTCGAGCCCCCGGCTCCCCACCTGCAGGGGAGTCGCTTTACAGGCGGTGAAGCAGGTCTGCAGGTGTCTGTCTCCATTTCTCGCTGTCCTATCCAACAATAACAACATCAATAACAACAAAAATAATAACTACAACAATAAGACAACAAGGGCAACAAAAGGGAAAAATAAAATTAAAAAAAGATTCTTTTTCAGGGAGCTGTTGAGAGGATCATCTACATTCATACGTGTAAAAAAATCAATCTGCTGATGGTGGCTCTCAGTGTTAGCGTTATTTGAAAAGCAGTATCATAAAATGGTCACATTTCACTTATGTATATACATTTCTGGTCCCCCCCATTTTCCTAGTATGATCATTTTTTCATAGAATTTAGGGCTAAAATTTTATTTGAGCCCATTTCCAACTTAATGATAAAAGTCAGTGTTATAACAGGATCATGATGACATTTGCTAACAGGAAATATTTCAAGAGTACAGTCATCCTGCAGGAATGAAATGCACTGAACACAAGATGCAGCATGTCTCTGGGGCTGCTAGGCCACGTTTACAACCGTGTGTGTGTGTGTGTGTGTGTGTGTGTGTGTGTGTGTGTGTGAGTGTGTGTGTGTGTGTGTGTGAGTGTGTGTGTGAGTGTGTGTGTGTGTATGTGTGTGTGTGTGTGTGTGTGTGTGTGTGTGTGTGTGTGTGTGAGTGTGTGTGAGTGTGTCTCTCTCCAAGCTCAGGGCATGTACACTGAAGTCTGTGGGGTTTTGGAAACCAGTGACTGTGAGGATTTACACATTTCTAACAAGCACAAAAGACACAAAAGGCATGGCTAAGCACAAGGACCGGTGTAAGGATCCCGGTTCAATCCCCTGGCTCCCCACCTGCAGGGGAGTCACTTCACAAGTGGTGAAGCAGGTCTGCAGGTGTCTGTCTTTCTCTCCCCCTCTCTGTCTTCCCCTCCTCTCTCCATTTCTCTCTGTCCTATCCAAAAACAACGACATCAATAACAACAACAACAACAACTATAGCAACAATAAAAAGATAACAAGGGCAACAAAAGGGGAAAAAAATAGAAAAAAAAAAAGACACAAAAGGGTCACCATCAGCCACCAGGGAAATGCAGGTAAGAAGAGCAGCAAGGTTCCATCCACACCCATCGGGCTATGGACAAGTATTAGTGAGGATCTGGAGAAGAAGTCAGAGCCTCCCCTCTACACGCACAATGATACACACACCCTCCAGGAACTCGCCTGGAAGTTCTTCACAATGTTCAATAAGTTCCAGCAAGGCTAATGTTACGGGATATGGCCAAAGAGAAGGGGAGACACATGTCCACATGTCCAGAAATCTGTACATGAAAATCCTGGCCATGCTGTTCATTTCAGCCCACAAGAGGAAGTCATTCAGATGTGCATCTGCTCAATGGAGCGACAAAATGCAGCAGGGCCAGATGACGGGCTAAGTTTCTTTAGTCGTCAAAGGGAATCAAGTGCTAACATCTGCTACCACGTGGCTGAGCCCTGAAAACCAGATGCTGCACGGAATCTGAATTGTCTGAAAAAGGTGACTGTACAGACATGAACTAGAGATCAACGGTGGTTAGGTGTGGCTGAGGACGGGGAGCAGACTGACGGCGGACGGGCAGGGTTTCTTCTTGGTGTGCTGGAAGGGTACTGGGACTGAGGTGGCGGTGCTTTGTGACACTGTGAACACCAAGACTAGTTCATTAAAGACGATTTGTGTCAAAATGAAGCCGCAATATTAAAACAAAACCAAACAACAACAGAAACCCATGTTTCTGTATGGATCAGACCACGCCTCTGGATTTGAGCTGACATGAGAAACCGGAGCATGGGGGTCAGGTGGTTGAGTGCACACATTTCCGTGTGCAGAGGACACGGGTTCAAGCCCCCGGCCCCCCACATGCAGGAGGGAGGCCTCACGAATGGTGGAGCAGGGCTGCAGGTGTCTCTCGGTCTCTCTCCCTCTATTCCCCCTTTCCTCTAGATTTCTCTCCTTCTCTATCCAATAAATACATACAATATAGACAAGGAAGAAAGAGAAAGGAGAGGGAAGCAGGGAGAGAGGGAGAAGGAAAGAGAATGGAAGGAAGGAAGGAAGGAAGGAAGGAAGGAAGGAAGGAGCCAGAGCTCCCTCCCACCCTATCAGAAGCCTTTGGGAACTGCGTGCCTGGCGCTGAGATCCAGGCTCTTCTCTGCGTGTGACAAAGTCACACATGTGTTAATGGGTCCGAGGCTCCGGGCGAGAGGTCATGTTGAAAGTGTAGCTCAGGGAGGTGGCAGCACATCCAGGTGGGGGACGGAACTGTCACCCAGGCTCCCATGAAAGCTGATAACCCAGTGAGCCCAGTGGCCTGACCGCAGAGGTACAAGCAGGGCTAGTGGCTTCGCATCGTTTCCTTTTTCTCTTTGACACAAGAGTGTTAGGTGAGGCCGCGAGTCACACTCCCCGTAAGCAGCAATACTGAAAGGAAGGAAGGACTAGGTAGCCAGGAGCCTGAGTGACTTAAATTGATGTCTTGCCATTTGAAAAGCTGACATCTAGCCCCCACACACTAAGGGACAATTGCTACTTCTATCCAATTCATGGTCCCAGACTCTTGTTTCCTACCTGCTCCAACACCAATTTAAGCAATTTTGAACTTTGATCTCCACAGCAGAACATCTCGGCTTCATGGAAGTGTCAGGTCCCCATTGTGCTAACATCCACCCCTGGCAGGGCTATTACAAGGTGTGAAAGCTGGGTACTCGTCACCCCAGCCAAGTTCAGCACAGTGACAACCACAAGGAACAAATCCATCTGCCACCCCACAGTCATCAATGAGGGAGCTTCGTAATTTAGCATAATGGCAGGCGGGCATGGGGGAGATGGAGGTGGAGAGACCATTCTGTGCTGCAGGCATCTGAGCCTGTGATCAAGAGGCTACTAAGCCCGCCAAGGGAGGCCCTGCACCCTCGCTCAAGAAGCAGTTGCTCGCTCCTTCTCGTGTGGGGTCAGCTTGGAACTCGCCGGTGTGCCCCAGAGCTACTTAAACACGGAAGGCTGTCATTACCCTCCTAGTCAGTGTTTTGCAAACAACCATCAAAACGGTGGGTTCTCCCTGCCCCTGCCTCCCCAGCTGTCATCATTAACTGTCATCCGCAGCAAGGTCCGTGTCCACACTGGGACTGTAGCCTGCCCCTGCCAACCCCCGCCCCATCTGCTCATCATGGACCCCAGCTGACCTACCGACTTCTGACAAAGTTCCCTGGGGTTCCGAGTCTGAGACCCACCTGGATGGGGAAGAACCTCGCTGCTTTAGGACTCCAAATGGCTTTAGGAAGAACTGTTTTTTATTGAAAAGCCAATGGAAGACAGCAAGTGGCAGATGACTCGTTCTGCTAAGTGTATATGGGAGGGCCTGGCGGTGATGCACCTGGTTGAGTGCTCACATTACAGTGTGCAAGGACCTGGGTTCAAGCCCCTGGTCCCCACCTGCAGGGGGAAAGCTTCGCAAGTGGTGAAGCAGGGCTTCGGGTGTCTCTCTGTCTCTCTCCCCCTCTATCTCCCCGACCCCTCTCAATTTCTCTCTGTCTCTATCCAATACTAGATAGACAGACAGACAGACAGAAAGATGAAAGTATGGTGGGCAAAACAAGGACAGAGCCTGTCCCACTGAACCCCTTGGCATTGTCTGGTGTCCCGAGGCCTGGGTTGATGCTACCATGGTACCGGGGGCACAAAACAGGCCGGAAGTCTCGCCCCTTTGCAACCCGACATCACCAGCCTCAGGAGAGCGGCCGCATTTTCAATAAGAGCATTGCTCATGGCTCATCAGCGCCGAGCTGTGTTTTTCACAGCCTAGGAGAGGGAGTTGCTTCTTGATTTGAGAAGAGATAAGGGAGTGAGTGAAGGAAGCAGGGTATGTCTCAATGATGAGCTCAGTGCCCTCAGTACCTCGCTCTCAGGGGTGTCTGCTTCCCCGACGGACGCCCCAGAAATGCTCCCCGGGGCGCTGGGTGTGCAGGTTCTAACTGGCTCAGCTCCCACACCTGGATACTGGCTCCTCCTGCAGGCTGAGGAAACGGAGCCCCCGAGGCATCCACCCAACCCACTGGCAAAGCCACACTGACGCCCAGAGGGTCTCCAAACCCAGTGCCCTCTCTCGTCAGCCTGGGCGTCCTTCCTCTGACTTGAAAGCTCCCTGTCTCCTGTGGATCCCTCAACCCACGAACCTAATCCATCCACAGGAGCGCCTCGCCTGGGACTTCCTCCCACTTGACTGTAATTAAGTTACTCTGGGGCAACTTCAAGAATTCAGAAGTTGGGAGGAAACGATCAAGAGAAGAAGGGACTTCCTGGCCAAACCTCCATCGGGACCCACACAGGTTAAGAGTTCAGAGGGCGACTCCCAGAGGAGCTTCAATGACTCCAGAATGAGGAGTAGGCACGGGAATGACACACTGGGTCGTGGATGAGTAGAAAGACAGTCTCAAGAGAATGTTCTGAGAGAAACACTCAGCATTAGAGCTTGCTTTGAAAACAGTACTGCCTTGCTAGAAAACTGCTCTCTCCTGACCAAATCTACCTGACCCCTCACCTGAGTTAGTCAATGCCAGTCAGGAGCAAGGAAACTGTCAGTCTAACAGTGCTGATTTCCCTTCCAAAGCGCCAACCTCGAAGACCACCCAGACCCCAAAGAAAGCATGTCTCCTTGGTTACTAGCCATGAACTCCCAGTGTCCATCAAGCCAATCATTTCCATTTGATCCCATCATTTCATTTCTGGGGATCTATCCTAAATAATTTTAAATTAAAAAAAAATTAAGGGGAGTCGGGTGGCAGCACAGCGGGTTAAGTACACATGGCGCAAAGCCATGGACCTGTGTAAGGATCCTGCGTAAGGATCCTGGTTCGAGCCCCCAGCTCCCCACCTGCAGGGGAGTCGCTTCACAGGCGGTGAAGCAGGTCTGCAGGTGTCTGTCTTTCTCTCCCCCTCTCTGTCTTCCCCTCCTCTCTCCATTTCTCTCTGTCCTATCCAACAATGATGACATCAATAACAACAATAGTAACTACAACAACAATGAAAAACAAGGGAAACAAAAGGGAAAATAGAGAAATATAAAAAAGAAAGGTTTAAAAAAAGAAGTGTCATCTGCAGTAAAGTAAGAAAATATTCACATTATAATAAAAATCAAAACAAAGAATTTCATCTATGCACTGACAGTATGCATGCTCTGTTCACAATTATAAATATGGAAAAGTACAGAGTGAAGAAAAATAGAAGGCTGAGGAGATAGCATAATGAGTGATTATACAAAGAGACCTTTATGCCTGAGGCACCAGGTTCAACCCCCAGCACCACCACAAGCCAGAGCTGAGCAGTGCTCTGGGGGAAGAAAAATAATGCCAAATTTTGAATAGTGCTTGACTTTGGGGATCTGGAACATTGCATGTTGCTATCTTTCTTTTCTTTTTTTCCTGTTTTCTCATTAATCTCACAAACATGGGTCAATGTTATAATGGCGGAAATTTTTTGTGAAAAAAATTAGATGCTAAGTGGTTCCATTTATCTTTCTTTCTGCCAAAAAGGAGGCGGTAGTTAAGGGGGGGAAAAATCTCTGTTTAAACTGATTAAGTTCCTTCATTCTTCCATCAGTGGCTTAACATTTCCCTAAGGCCGATTCAAAGCAAAGACAATGACACTGTTCATGAAGTTGCTTTCCTCTTGCTTTGGCAGGCCAGTGTGACCTAAGTAAACAGGATCATCACTTAGTGAATGTCCCAGTCTGAGCGAAAATGAGCAGCTCCACTGACAGGGAAGACGTCAAGTACAGCAGAGAGGTGGCCTTTCAAGCCATTGCCTCCTTTATTTATTTTTTATTTCTTTGTTTTCCTCCAGGGACTTGGTGCCAGCACTATGAATCCACTGCTCCTGGTGGCCATTTATTTCCCCCTCTCTCTCTCGCTCTCTCTATTGGATAGGACAGAGAGAAATTGAGAAAGGAGGGAGAGACTGAGAGGAGGAAGAAAGACACCTGCAAACCTGCTTTGCCACTTGTGAAGCAAGCCCCCTGCAGGTGGGGATTGGGGGCCTCGAACTGGGATCCTTGCGCGGGACCTTGTGCTTCATACTGTGAGCGCTTAACCCGGTGGGCCACCACCCGGCCCCTGCCATTCTCCCTTTTAGAAGGCTCTGTTTTGGGTGAGCAGGGTGAGCAGTAGTGAGGATTTCCCTTTCTGAGGAGCGACATAAATGGCCCTGCCTCCGGTTGACTGCCAGGTAGCCTTGGTTCACACTCAGTGAGTGAGTGAAGCCGGGCAGGGCAGGCAGGGACATACGGCGGCAGAGAAGAGCACGCAGGGCAAGCTTTGGAGAACTAAAGGAACCCAGAATCTCTCTTTTAGCATTTTCATAGGCACCATTTCTCTTGCTCCCCCCCCATGTCTTGCAAACAGACCATTTCACTGCTGTTTCTCCTCATTTAAGCACTCTAACGTGAACACGTGCAAAACAAGCTTTTCTGGATAAAGACGGAACATTGGCCTCTGTCCCTGGACTTGTCACCATCCTAGACCAATGCACCTTCTTGCGGGCTCTCTTAGTGTCTGTAGATTCTACAATCCGAACCTCTGGTCTCAGGGTCTTCATGTGCTTATCAAATATCTACACACAGAGAAACAGGAAGACACACACACACACACACACACACACACACACGCACATATGCCCAAAGTCGATGTGTGGATGGAATCAGGGGAACAGAAGAATCCTCCAAGGTCAGATCGGAGTTTGACATAACCCGAGACCCCCTCAGTAGGATGAAGATGCTCGGTGACGATTCAGGCAGTTAAAATACATTTCACAGACCATCTGTTAAGTTCCTGGTGCTGTACTAGGCACACGCAGCACAAATATGAGAGAGCAGACAACCGCAGCCCGCGGGGGTCTACCAGGAAAAGGACAGGGAAAAGAGAGAAGGGATCCGGCCTCCCTGCCCGGGGAGCCCTGGGCCCAGCCAACTGCATTTGGGTTTTCTCCTGACCACAGGCTGCAGAGCAGAGGCAACACTTCACAGAACGCTTACATCTTTTTTTAAGTGTTTCATTTTTCTTTTTACAGCACTTTAAAAAGGATTTTTATCACTGAGTTGCTGAGCTCTTTTTTTCCATGACAGTGAAGACCCCAGATGTTCACCAATGTTTATATGAGGATGTCATCTCTCCTCCTACACTAATGGCTGAAACATAATCATGAGTTGTGCTGGCTAACCAAACAGAGATATTCCATGAGACAAGGAGACCAGCTCCTAATATGGAGGTGTCCTTGGGCCAGAGCCCACTTATCCTGGCTCCCATCTCCTCTTCCCGACAGAGGTGCCTTCATTAGTGGAGGAAAGAAAGAGGGCTTTGTGATGATATCATTTCCAGACCACCCTATACAGACAATAAAACTGAATTTGAGAGAAGCCTGGTGAAATCAGAGCTAAAAAAAAAAAAACCAACAACACAGAGAGAACACCATAGCTGCAAGGGCCCTAAGAGGCTCCCTGCTGCTAGGAAGGCATGCAGGCGGGGAGGGGCTCGCCACAGACCAGCAGCCCGATGGGTTTCAGCCAGGTAAATACAGGGGACTTCATGCCACAGAAATTCCACTAGGACTGAATGTTGACCCTCACAACAGACAGAAGGAACGACGCGAGGAGGGTGCACTGCACGGGGTGGGAGTGCACACCCAGAAATGGCTGAAATGCAGGGGAGTAGTAAGTGCTGTCCCGAGGCATGAACAAAGGCTGCTGGGAAAGAAGTGTGTGGCTCTTCCCCGACAGCTCTGGGAGGCCTCACGCAGACAGTGGAGTCCGAGTGGGGCCGCAGTGACTGAGAGGAGTCGGCTACGTAGAGAAGGGACGACGTCAGCTCAGAAATCTGGGCCAGCAAGTGTAAAGGTCACAGGTAGACAAACATGGTATCTCTGGTGATGACTAGAGTGGCCTGATGTGGTTGAATGGAGGCTTCCTGCAAGGAAAGCGCAAAGCACAAGGACCAGCGTAAGGATCCCGGTTCGAGCCCCCGGCTCCCCACCTGCAGGGGAGTCGCTCCACAAGCGGTGAAGCAGGTCTGCAGGTGTCTGTCTTTCTCTCCCCCTCTCTGTCTTCCCCGCCTCTCTCCATTTCTCTCTGTCCTATCCAACAACAATGACATCAATAACTACAACAATAAAACAAGGCAACAAAAGGGAATAAAAAATATTTTTTTAAAAAAGAAAGTCTGTTTGCATAACCATTATGCTTTATCACCATCTTGAAGACAATGAACTTTTTTTTTAATAATCTCAAAGACCAAGCATTACCGATGCCTGAATTAAGACAGTGCTGTTTATGACTTTATTTCATCCGAGAAAGTCTCACAGGAGACTTTACCTGTGGTACCAGAGCTGGGACTAGGAGCCCCACACGTGCAAGTCCTGGGCTCTTCCAGCCGAACCTTTCCCCCAATAGCAAGAGAGTGATATTGACAAGGCAGAATCACCATGACTTCAGTAGAGATTACCAGATGTGGAGTATGGAATAGGACGGGCTGGACATGGAGTTGGGCGGGAGCACAGCGGGTTAAGTGCACGTAGCACAAAGCGCAGGGACCGGCGTGAGGATCCTGGTTCGAGCCCCCCGGCTCCCCACCTGCAGGGGAGTCGCTTCACGGGTGGTGAAGCAGGTCTGCAGGTGTCTGTCTTTCTCTCCCCCTATCTCTCTGTCTTCCCCTCCTCTCTCCATTTCTCTCTGTCTTATCCAACAACGACAACATCAATAACAACAACCAGGGCAACAAAAAGGAAATAAATAAATAAATAAATAAAGATTTAAAAAAAAAAAAGAAAAAAGAACAGGCTGGACAGATGACTACTCGCGACGGTCCTACCTAGCCTGCCGTCTATCTTGACGTAGTCTGAGACTGGAGATGTTTTCACTTTTTTTTTTTCCACCAGGGTTCTATCTGAGGCTCGATGCCTGCACACCTCCACTGCTCCTGGTGGCCACATTCAAACATTTTCTCTTTCTGTTTTAAGAGAGAGAGAGAGAGAGAGAGAGAGGAAGAGAGAGAAAACAGAGTGCTACTGTGTCATGTGGGCAACTCAGGTTCAAACCCAGCACCCAAGCACCCACAGAAAGCTTCACTGCTACAGTCTCTTTCAACTCTCCTTCTCCCCTGCCTCTATGTAAAGAATAAATAAACAAATAAGCAGGCAGGGGCTAGAAAGATGACATAATGGTTATGCAAGAGAGATTTCATGCCCGGTTCCAGGCACCACCATAAACCAGAGCTGAGTACTGTTCTGATTAAAAATTGCTGAAAAGAAGGCAAGACAGGTAAAGTCAGGAACCCTGAAAATGCTACTGAGGGTAAACAGATAAGAATATCTTAATCATCACCACCTTTCTGTCATCAGGTTGCAGATGCTACTAGGATGCCATCCTGACTTCCCTGGGCAGATGACCTCACCCATGCGTCCTGGAACCCCACCTCCCCAGAGCCCTGCCCCACCAAGGAAAGACAGAGACAGGCTGGGGGTGTGGTTCCACCTGCCAACACCTATGTCCAGCGGAGAAGCAACGACAGAAGCCAGACCTCCCACCTTCTGCTCCCCATAGAGAATTTGGGTCCAGGCTCCCAGAGGAGTAAAGAATTGGGAAGCTTCCAATGGAGGGGATGGATACAGAATTCAGGTGGTGGGAACTATATGGAATTATACTTCTGTTATCTTATAGTCTTATTAATCATTATTCAATTACGAATAAAAATTTAAAGAAAAAGAGTATCTTTTGTAGGGACTTTTATTGTTGTAAAAAAAATAAAGGTCACCAGATAATACAATTTAGAAAAAATGTAAGACACTTAAAGAGATCCATCATTATTCATATGACATGTCGATACCATATTATAGGATTCCAGTATCTTACCTTCAATTTTATTTGGTATTTAAATACTTATGTCACTTCTTAGAAAACCATACATGCTTTTCAACATTATCTAATTGCAATGTTTAACATGCAGATAGGTGGTTACAGGGCAGGGTTGATAGCATAATGGTTAGGCAAAGAGATTCTCATGCCTGAGGCTCCACAGTCCCAGGTTCAATCCCCCTGCACCACCATAAGCCAGTGCTGAATAGTGCTCAGGTTAAAAAAAAAAAAAAAAAAAAGAGATAGGTGTTAAGGAGTTTTTTTTTCATTATTCATTTTTATTTATTTATTTATTTATTTTGCTTCCAGGGCTATTGCTGGGGCTCAGGGCCTGCACTATGAATCCACTGCTCCTGGAGGCCATTTTTTTTCCATTTTTATTGCCCTTGTTATTGTTGTTATTGTTATTGTTGTCATTGCTGTTGTTGTTGCTGGATAGGACAGAGAAATGGAGAGAGGAAGGGAAGACAAAGAGGGGGAGAGAAAGACAGACACCTGCAGACCTGCTTCACCGCCTGTAAAGCGACTCCCCTGCAGGTGGGGGGGCCAGAGGCTCGAACCGGGATCCTCACGCCTGTCCCTGTGTTTCGCGCCACGTGCGCTTAACCCGCTGCGCTACTGCCCAGCCCCCAGGTAGTCAGGATTTCTGATGAGTGTCCGTAAGAGTTTGAAGATGATCATGTGTCTCCTAAAGTTTTACTTACAGCGAGATTTAAGGACACCTACAACCAAGGCAGCACCTCATCTACCGCGCCAGGTGTGAAAAAAGAGTAACTTGAGGAGAAGTCGGAAAAAGAGATGCCAGAGAGACAGGGGTCAATCAGCGCGCATCAATCAAGGGAGAAGGTCAGGTTCAGAGAAGTCAAGGTTGACAAGGAGACAGTACAACAAGGGCAACAAAAGGGAAAAGAAGTAAATAAGTATAAAATAAAATAAAGGAAAGGAGACACTAGATTTTAAAGACCTCAGACAGTGGAGCCTCACTTCAATGGCAGGAACAGGTGGACTTCCGGGACTCCACACGATGCTGACTTCCCTTCTCCGCTGCTGCTCTCGCCATTCCGCCACATCTCCCCACCTCCAAACACTGCAAAGCTGTGGCCAGGAAGGTGGCGGGGCAGGAGTGCTTTGGACTTGCAAGCCTAAGGTCATGGGTTCAATCCCAGGGACTGCATATGTGAGAGAACTCTAGTTCCTCTCTCTCTCTCTCTCATCTCCAGTTCATGAAATAAAATGATAATTTTTTATTTTTTAAATATTTATTTATTTTCCCTTTTATTGCCCTTGTTGTTGTTTATTAATGTTGCAGTTATTATTGATGTCGTCGTTGTTAGGACAGAGAGAAATGGAGAGAGGAGGGGAAGACAGAGAGGAGGAGAGAAAGACAGACACCCGCAGACCTGCTTCACCGCCTGTGAAGCGACTCCCCTGCAGGTGGGGAGCCGGGGGCTCAAACTGGGATCCTTATGCTGGTCCTTATGCTTGGCATCACATGCGCTTAACCTGCTGTGCTACGGCCCGACTCCTTAAAATGAATCTTTAAAAAAGAAGATAAATAAATGCTGTACAGCTGTTAGGCTCAGTCACTGGGCCTCTTCTGCTTATATTTTATTTTACTTTATTTCACTTCATTTTTACCAGAGCACTGCTCAGCTCTAGCTTATGGTGGTGCAGGGGACTGAATCTGAGACTTTGAAGTCTCAGGCATGAGAGTCTTTCATAACCATTATGCTGTCTACCCCAGTTCATAAACACTGTGGTTTTTTGTTTGTTTTTCCTCTTCTTTCTATCTATACTTTTTCTGGCCTTCATAGTCTCATTCAGTATCATGACTCTAAATACACCTACATACTGACTATGAAAATACATACCCAAGTATTTTCCCCTTAAACAGACTCTGAGAGTCAAGTGTGAGAGCAACAACCCCACTGGGAAGCCCAAGGGGGCATCTCTAGCTCAAAGCTCAACCCTTTTTACTCCTCCCCTGTAGTGAACATGTAACCATAGTGCGTCTGCGTGGTGTGATAAGACAGAAACAGGTATAAGTAGGATAAGAAATACTAGGATGTCAACCCGAACCTGGTTGGCCAATGGTGATGTAACCTTGAACACCAGAGGCAAGTGGTATAAATAGAGGCTCAGAAACCAGCTGAATGAAGGAAGCACCATCACTGCTAAGAACTGGAATGCTGCCGGTGGTGCTAAAAAGACTTCAGCACACACGCGGCCAGGCTAAGTAGCTACTTCCCCAGCTTTCAGAAACCCTGGTTCATCTGGTTCCACCAGCAGACGAAAGACCATCAGTTCAGTGACACGGCGGCTGGTGACCATGTCATGAGACTTACCTGCGAACAGCTACTGAGTAAGGAGAGGTATCGGGTTAACTGTGTGTTGTGGGAATTGTGGGACCTTCTCTGGCATCTAAATAAGTAAAGAATTATTGCTGAACCCTGAGACGCCCTGTGAGTGAGTCCTTACTCTAATACCTTGCTCGCAACGCGACACCCCCCAACTAGCCCTTCCTGCAGAAGTCTCTCCGTACTTCAAATCACTTCTGTTCTCCAGCCATTTAAACCCAAACCCTGCAGTCACCTTGATTCCACTGTCTCAAGCTTTCAGTAAATTCTCACCACCCTAGCCTTGAACTAGATAGATGCCCCTCAACTGCACACACACACACACACACACACACACACACACAGACAGACACACACACACACACACACAGACAGACACACACACTGCTGTCTCTCAACTCCACACCCACCTGGACCATTCCAGAAGCCCCCTAACTACCCCACTCCTGTCCCCTCCAGTCACTCATCAACACTATTGGGATCCTATTAAAACAGAAGTGACATCACCTCATACCTCTGCAGAAAACTCCAAACCCAACAAACATTCCCATTTCACAGTGAAGACAAGTCAGCCTGTTAGCCTCCAGTACCCTACATGCCCTGTCCTCACCCTACTTACCCTGGGATCTTCCATTATTGTGCTCACCCTCCCCTCCAGTCACCACCACACTCGTTCACTCTTGCCCCAGGATGTCTCTGAAGAGGCCACTGACCTGCTCCTCCAATGTTCTCCAAAATACACATGTGCCTGCCTCCCTCACTTCCTGCAAGTTCTGTGCTTAAATGAGCCCTCCTCAGTGAGGTGTTCTCTAGCTATTCTATCCCATCCCATCCCATCCCATCCCATCCCATCCCATCCCATCCCATCCCAT
This sequence comes from Erinaceus europaeus, assembly GCF_950295315.1. Classification (NCBI taxonomy): domain Eukaryota; kingdom Metazoa; phylum Chordata; class Mammalia; order Eulipotyphla; family Erinaceidae; genus Erinaceus; species Erinaceus europaeus. The sequence goes on along the minus strand of NC_080178.1, from coordinate 78,440,105 downwards.
CCCATCCCATCCCATCCCATCCCATCCCACTCTATTTCCATAGCACTACTTAGCTCAGGCTTATGATGATGCTGTTGATTGAACCTGGGACCTTTGGTGCCTCAGGCATGAGAGGCTTTTTGCATAACCATCATGCTATCTCCCTAGCCTTGGCCATCCTATTTAAAACTGCCAAGCACCCCCCACATCCCACAACAACTTCCCCTTCGACTACTTTATTTCAGGCTAGCTACAGCACATATTAGCATTCTAACAAAGTACGTAGAATTCCGCACTTGATTTGGTGGGCTCCCAAGTGAATGCTATGGTGATGAATGGGGACAGCGGGTGTCTAGGAGAAGGCTAGGAGACAGGAAAGGGGAAACAAGTAAAGCAATCCTATTAAGATCTCTGCTAAGCAGCTTAAACAGAAACCAGCATCAGAAGACTTTCTACAAGTGAGAAAAACTCAAGTCACTGAAGGATGTTAGGGGGCAATGCAGCAAAAAAGAGACTGGGGACAAGAGGCAAAGGAGAAATGCATCATCTCTGCAAGATGCTAGGAAGAGAGGAGAGATGTAGGCGTGGTCTAGAGTGAGTGGGAAAGAAGGGAATTTCAAGTCTGGCAGGGTGGGGAGGAGGAGGGTAGACAGCATAACGGTTATGCAAAGAGACTCTCATGCCTGAAGCTCTAGAATTCCAGGTTAAATCCCTTGCACCACTGTAAACTAGAGCTAAGTCACTAACGCTCTTTCAAAAAAAAGGGGGGGGGGCAAGTGGTGGTGAACCTGGTTGAGCGCACATGTGACAGTGCGCAAGGACCAAGGTTCAAGCCTCCAGTCCCCATCTGTAGGAGGGAAAGCTTCACGAGTGTTGAAGCGAGGCTGCGGGTGTCTCTCTCCTTCTCTATACCCCCCCATCCTCTCAATTTCTGGCTGTTTTAATCCAATAAATAAAGATAATTAAATTTTTTTTCAGGGAGTCAGGTGGTAGCGCAGCGGGTTAAGTGCACATGGCACAAAGCACAAGGACCCACTTAAGGATCCTGGTTCAAGCCCCCAGCTCTCCATCTGCAGGGGAGTCACTTCACAGGCGGTGAAGCAGGTCTGCAGGTGTCTATCTGTCTCTCCCCCTCTCTCTGTCTTCTCTTCTTTCCATTTCTCTCTGTCCTATCCAACAACAATGACATCAATAACTACAACAATAAAAAAAACAAGGGCAACAAAAAGGAAAATAAATAAGTATTTTTAAATTTCAAACAGGGCACGTGTTTTCTCTGCTCTCAACAGAATACCCCTATTTGGTAGGTTATTTTTCAGGTCTGGAAATGCTGTTCACACACACACACAAAAATTAAACATCTCTACACACCCCCAGAAATAGTCCACTAAATGGTACCAAATAGGAACATCCTCCTTTCGGAAAGCTGGGAATATCTGGATGTGGAGAGTGGCTGTGGGATGAAGGTTTGGAGGACGGAGGGTGGACTCTGGACAGTGAGACAACAGTTGACCAGGAGCAGGAAGAACTACCCAGCAGTGATGTGGACTTGGGGACACACACACACACACACACACACACACACACACACTACTTGCTGGACAGCCCAAAGTTGAAAACCACATCAGAATAAGTCTATGGAAGGCCTCTGCAACCACTTCAGGCTCACTATAATGTACAGTTCTGAGGGGGCAGTAACTTAAGGAAATGGATAGGTAGTCTGAGGCACGGTTACCACTGACCTAGTTGGGTGCCTTCAGGGGACACATACCAGGAAGGATCTGCTCCTGGGGGTGGGGGGTATGTGAGAGCAGTTCTGGAAAAAGAAAGATGAAAGGGGTCCTTTAGCAAGTAGACTCTGAAAGTCCAATCTAAAAGCCAGCACAGGAGGGTGTGCACAGTGTAAGTGAAAACCTCAAAAAGGTCTGCAGAGAAAAACGAAATCCAGTAAGCTTCCACTCAGGGAGAAAAGGCGGTGACATTTTAAACGGGCAGAAAGACAGGGTGGGGTGGGAAGAAACTAGGGCACCAAAACTCCCTTCACTGAGGGGGCTGGGCTTGAACCTGGGCTGTGACCATGTAAAGCACATGCACTCAGCACCCATGGGCGAGACTTTGCTAATCCCACACTTTAAATTTTTTTTTAAGATGTTGTTTATTTATTAGTGAAAAAGATAGGACGAGAGAGAGAGAGAGAGAGAGAGAGAGAGGGAGAGAATGAACCAGAGATAATCCTGGTATATGTGCTGCTGGGGATCGAACTCAGGCCTCACGCTTGAGAGTCCAATGCTGGATCCACTGTGCCACCTCCCAGATCACCACTTAAATTTTACAAGAAACTTCTCTGCAGAGCATCAAAACTGGGGGTTGGGGGGGTGACCTCTAGGTCATTTAAAAGTTCTAGTGTTGCCCAGTCTGAAACCAGTCCATAGGAGAAAAATTGTAGGACACAAGAGTAGCCTAGAGAGACTTTCCCAGCATGGATTTCAAGATTTGTTACCAACTATATCCTACTAAGGCAAAGGCTTAAAAAATACATATATTGTCTGGGAAGATGGTGTCAGAGTTTAGAATAGGGAAAGACAGAAACAGGTTGGGGGTACGGATTGAGCAGCCAGTGTCCAAGTCCAGCTGTGAAGCAATAAACCAGAACTCCGGATGGGGGTGGATAGCATAATGGTTATGCAAAGAGAGTCTCATGCCTGAGGCCCCAAAATCCCCAATTCAGTCTCTCACACTATCATAAACTAGGGCTGGGCAGTGCTCTGGTTCGAAAAGAAAGAAAGAAAGAAAGAAAGAAAGAAAGAAAGAAAGAAAGAAAGAAAGACAAACAAACAAAAAAAAAACTCCCATCTTCTGCAGCCCATAAAGTATTTTGGTCCATACTCCCAGATGGATAAAGTATACAGAAGTTCAAAAAAAAAAAAAAAAGAATACGGAAGTTTCCAGTGGAGGGGATGATGGGACAGGAAACTCCGGGGGTGGGAACTGTACCCCTGTAATCTCACAATTTTGTTAATCATTATTAAATCACTAATAAAAAATAATAATAACCAAATTGTGGAAAGGGGGACAGTGTGACCTTTTCTGCTTCTCACTTCAGTATAGAGAACAGTATTCCATAGTTTTCTGAGCCAAGTTTGACCCTTCTCAACACTAAAGTTGTTTTACCCCTTTTATGATCAGTCAGGAACATAAAACCTACATGTCAGCATTACAGCTTTCAGCTAGGCTTTTTCCAACCCCCTGAACGGCCATCTATGAAAATAATATTAATAATAATAATAAACGTAACCAAGCACTTCTAGCTTGGTGTCACTAGGGCTTCTTCTGAACTATTTTTCCACACCAAAAACCTGGCCTCAAAATAACAAAAAATAAAAATCTACCCATGAGATGCCAATACCTTACGCACACCGACCGAGGGGGTCTGAGGGTCTCTAGTCACCCCAGCGGGGAAAAGAAACTTGCTTCTGCGGTGCCCTCAAGGCCCGCGCCCGCCCCGCCAAAGTGACCCGGGTATGTTGGCGTCCGTCCGTCCGTCTGCCTTGCGTCTGTCTCCGGCTTTCCGCCCAGTGGGGCCCCGGGGCCGGGCAGCTCCGGCCGCAAACGCGCCGTGCGGGTCGCAGGTGGGCAGAGCCCCCCGGGGACCCCGGGCAGGGCAGCGGTCGGGGCCCAGCGCGGGCGATGCGGGGCGGGGGCGGGGGCGGGGGCGCGGCCGGGGTCCGGGGTCCGGGGCGGCCGGGAGCCGGGAGCTGGGCCCCGCAAGGCCTCCCGCGGCCGGGCCGTGGCCGGCTCACTCACCCTCCTTGGCTTTCTTCCTCCGGGCCAGGGTCCCCCCGAGCTTGCCCAGGAACGAGTCGTCTTTCTTGCGGGACGGGGGCGACTTGGGGGTGGGCGACTTGGGCGCCGAGGGCGACTTCTGCGGGGAGGAGGCCATGGCGGGAGCCGGAGCGGGAGCGGAGCGGGGCGGGCGCGGCGGGACTGAGGCTGCGGCGCTGCAAACGGAAGCGGAATTATTCCAGGCATTCGGGCAGCCGGCCTCCGGCTCCTTCCTCCCTTCCTCCCTTCCTCCCTTCCTTCCTTCCCGCGCTCCCTCCCTCGCGCCGCGCTCCGCCCTGCAGGCCGCCAGCGCCGGGCCTCCGCGGCTTCCCGGCCTGTGCGCCCCGCAGCCCCGCAGCCCCGCAGCCCCGCAGCCCCGCAGCCCCGCAGCCCCGCAGCCCCCAGCCCCGCAGCCCTGCACAGCCCCGCTGCCCCGCACAGCCCCGCACAGCCCCGCAGCCCCGCACAGCCCCGCTGCCCCGCGCAGCCCCGCGCAGCCCCGCTGCCCCACACAGCCCCGCGCAGCCCCGCTGCCCCGCTGCCCCGCACAGCCCCGCAGCCTCCTCCTCCTACCCCCTGGCTCTGGACCCCTCACAGCCCCTCGCCTCGGTGCGTGACCCAGCTGACTGCGGAGCCAGCCCCATCCCTGGCTCCCCGGTATCGCCTTCATGGGTCGGTGGCTTTGGCGGGGAGCTTGCACCTGTCCTCCGTTGCCAACCTGTACAGTTACTAGACCCGTGTCTTGTGCCCGCGAACGCCAACCAACTCCAAAAATAAGTAAATAAATAAATAAATAACTAGGCCCCCCAAAATAATGTTTAAGAAGCCCCACCAACCGAATCAGTTCCGTTCATAGCTCTCCCCCCCCCGTTTCAACCTCCCCGTGACCCCTATGCTGAACAGATGTGAGGTTTCTTTCTTTTCTTTTCTTTTTTAACTTTTTAAAAACTTATTTATTTATTTATTCCCTTTTGTTGCCCTTGTTTTATTGTTGTAGTTATTATTGTTGTCGTCGTTGTTGGATAGGACAGAGAGAAACGGAAAGAGGAGGGGAAGACAGAGAGGGGGAGAGAAAGACAGACACCTGCAGACCTGCTTCACCGCCTGTGAAGCGACTCCCCTGCAGGTGGGGAGCCGGGGGCTCCAACCGGGATCCTTATACAGGTCCTTGCGCTTAACCTGCTGGAGATGAATTTAAAAGGCATGTTTTATCCTGCTTGCACACTTAAAAGTCTCCCTATCTCCCCCCTCTCTGTCTCTGTCTCTCTGTCTCTCTCTATCTCTCTCTGTACACACGCCCTGGGCAACTGTGTTGCCATTAAGTAACCACTGCCGGTTGACCCTGGAGAACACTAGTGCCTGAGGAGAGCAGCCAATCTGATAGTCTCACTCATGACCTCACCAAGGTGCCCTTGAACCCCACCTCCCCAGAGTCCCATCCCAACAGGAAAAGACAAAAACAGGATGGGAGTATGGATGGACTTTCTAACGTCCATGTCCAGCAGAGGAACAATGACAGAAGCCAGAACTTCCACCTTCTGCACTCCATAAAGAAATTGGGTCCATACTCCCAGAGGGGGATAAAAAATAGGGAAGCTTCCAATGGAGGGGATGGGGTACAGAGCTCTGGTGGTGGAAACTGTATGGAACTCTACTCCTCTCGTACCCTTACAATCTTGTCAATCATGATTAAATCACTAATAGTAATGGTAATGATAATAATAAGGAGAATCTGAACTAAATTCGAGGCTGTTGTCTAAGCTGAGCATCCAGTGAGGAACTTGCAGACTAAAGATGGGGGTGTCCATTTTCAGTCACATGCTTGCTGATGAGTAGAAAACCAAACAAGGGTGCCCAGAAGCCAGAAGCTTCTGTAATGGGAAACCCTGGGGTGCGGACTGGAGGCGGTGCAGTGGCTAGTGCATTGACCTTATAGATGAAGGAAAGGGGTGCCGACTGCACGCTCTCGTTCTTGCTCTCTTGCCTCTCACCTCTTTCCTGTTAATAAATAAACATATTAAAAATAAATAAACAGGCATCTAGAGATTTTTAAAAACAAGAAGTAAAACTATAGTAATTGATACATGTGTATGTACACATTTCAAATTTCTTTATTGGGGGATTAATGGCTTACATTTGACAGTAAAATACAATAGTTGGTACATGCATAACATGTACCAACTATTGTATTTCTCAGTTTCAACATTTCTCAGTTTTCCACATAACAGTTAAACCCCCACTAGGTCCTCCTCTGCCATCCTGTTCCAGGACCTGAACCCTCCCACCAACCACCCCAGAGTCTTTTATTGTTGTGCAATACACCAACTCCAGTCCAAGTTCTGCTTTGTTTTTCCCTTCTGGTCTTGTTTTTCAACTTCTGCCTATGAGTGAAATCAACCCCTATTCATCCTTCTGTTTTTGACTTATCTCACTTAACATGATTCCTTCGAGCTCCATCCAAGATGGGGTAAAGAAGGTGAAGTCACCGTTTTTAATAGCTGAGTAGTATTCCATTGTGTATATAGACCACAATTTACTCAGCCATTCATTCGTTGTTGGACACCCGGGTTGCTTCCAGCTTTTGGCTGTCAGAAATTGTGCTGCTCTGAACACAGGTATACAGCAGACTTTTTGGATGGGTAGCTACATGTGGATATTTAATCTTTTCAGAAGAAAGAGACATACAGAAAGAAAGACCAGAGCACTTCTCAGCTCAGCTCAGGCTTATAGTGGTGCAGGGGATTGAACCTGAGACTTAGGAACCTCATGTATGAGAGTCTTTTGCATAACCACTATGCTATTTCTCCAGCCCAGTTTATACCTTTTTCTGATTCTGTTTCCTCGTCTGCAAAATGAAGTGATCAAAGAGAACAATGGTTCTCAAACCTGACCATGTATTGTGAGTTTTTTTTTAATATTTATTTTATTTATTTATTCCCTTTTGTTGCCCTTGTTGTTTTATTGTTGTAGTTATTATTGTTGTTGTCATTGTTGGATAGGACAGAGAGAAATGGAGAGAGGAGGGGAAGATAGAGAGGAGGAGAGAAAGATAGACACCTGCAGACCTGCTTCACCGCCTGTGAAGCGACTCCCCTGCAGGTGGGGAGCCGGGGTTCGAACCGGGATCCTTATGCCGGTCCTTGTGCTTTGCGCCACCTGCGCTTAACCCGCTGTGCTACAGCCCGACTCCCTGTGAGTTCTTATAGTGGTAAAGGCCACAGGTTCAAATCACCTTCTGCAGTCAGGTATCTGTCTAATCTTGTGATAATGAGCACAGATTATTACCTGCCTTCTAAGTCTATTGGGAGAACCAAGAGAGTTAGTAATATGAACTATTCTGCTCAGTGCTCAGCAGACAGCAGGCCTTAGCTTAAAGGATGTTGGTTCTTAGTATCTCATTTGAAAATCATAGATGAGGGAGTCAGGCAATAGCGCAGTGGGTTAAGCACACGTGGCGCTAAGCACAAGGACCAGCAGAAGGATCCTGGTTTGAGCCCCCGGCTCCCCACCTGCAGGGGAGTCACTTCACAAGTGGTGAAGCAGGTCTGCAGGTGTCTGTCTTTCTCTCCCCATTAGTCTTCCCCTCCTCTCTCCATTTCTCTCTGTCCTATCCAACAACAACAATAATAACTACAACAATAAAAAACAAGGGCAACAAAAGGGAATAATTAAATAAGTAAATATTTTTTTAAATCTTAAAAAAGAGAAATAAAATCATAGATAAAAGTACCAATGTATGTGTGCCACTTACAACTTGGCTTTTAAATGACCTGCTTCTGATCACATACACATGTGTGTGTGCATGTGCGTATGTATGTGTGTATGTGTGTGTGTGTATTGAATTTCTTTATTGGGGGATTAATGGTGTACAGTCAACAGTAAAATACAATAGTTCGTACAAGCATAACATTTCTCAGTTTTCTGAGTTCTTAGAATCATTCTCCCCAAGGTCCATAGGGAAATTTTTTTTTTTAAAGCTAGGATTATGACCCCGCAGAATACTCCTATATTTTACAGCCAGCTGCAGTCACATGACTCAACTTTGGCAAAGAGGATGTAAACAACAGCATCACATGAGCTTCCAGAAGTCTTCCTAACAAACAGGTAAAAGAGTCTGGGAGACAGCGCACACTTGACTATGTACAAGGATCCGGGTTTGAGTCCTGGCCACCATCCAGATTCACTTGCACAAGGGAGGCTTCACGAGCAGAGGCCCAGTGCTTTTCTGTCTGTCCTACCTCTATCTCTCCTCCCTCTCCCTATCTCTCACCCACTATCTAGATGAGGGGACACTATCAGGAACTGTGACACTGTGCAGATGTGCAGCCCCAGTGAAAAACATGATGGCCATTGGTCCCCACCTGCAGGGAAGACACTTCACATGCAGTGAAGTAGGGCTGCAGCTCTCTCTCTCCCTCTCTCTCTCTCTCTCTCTTCCTCTCTCTCTCCTTCTCTATCCCCCCTTCTCTCTCAATTTCTCTGTCTTTATTAATGTGCGAGTGCGGGAGACAGAGAGAGAGAGAGTGAGAGAAATGGCTGCTGGGAGTGACGGATTCACAGGCACTGAATCCCAGCAATAACCATAGTGGAAATAAATAAACAAAGAAAGAAATACCTGGTGGCAAAGGAAAAAAAAAAAACAGATGGGGCATAATTATTCACTTTCTCATGTCGACAGTCTATGTACCAGGCCACTCCCACCCCCAAGCATCTGGAAAAAGTGTAAAATAGATATGACTACAGGAGAGAGAGAGAGAGAGAGAGAGAGAGCTGAGCGTGCATCCCTTAGGATTAGCTTCTCCCAGGAGCCAACGGCCTCTTTCAGACGAGACACCTGAGGAGCCCAGACACTGAGCAGGGCAGCTGCCAACTGGAAAAGCAAAGGCAATTTTAGGTGCCAGCAGACTGGAGACTCCCACGGAGCTCCTCCTGCTGCTTCAGTTTGGGACTTCCCGAAGACTCTGCTTTAGTGGAAAGGAAATGAAAGAAGTTTTAATTTATTTTTTAAAAAAATGACAAAGATAAACCTGAATAGTAGAAAATCCCCCCCCCCCAAAAAAAAGGGAAAAAATAAATGACAGAAGAAAAATATGCCAGATGGAAGCCTAGTGACATAAGGAGGAATAAAGAAAAGGAAAAAAGTCATGCATGAATGAACCCCCCAAAATATTAGCTACACAAAATAATAATAGTGACTCGCAGGGTTTAAGAATGTATAAATCCAATCTAAATGTATAAAAGCCTTTCTATTGGGAAGCAAGTAAATGCAGCTAAGTATTCTAGCATCCAGCATTCTGTGGGGGGTGGGGGTAAAAGTAACAATTTATAGTGGGCTTTGATAAATCAAGGAATCGTGTTACAATCTCTAGGGTAACCATTACAAGAAGAGTAACAGAGTAACTCCAGCCACTAACAGAATGAAGACTAAGCTGGGGTGTGTGTGCCCATACCTGTATGATGCATACAGGTATGATCCTGTATGCATACAGATGTATGATCCATACCTGTCACGCTTAAGGCAATTTGCCTGCTTCTTTTCCTGTCATCTTTTTGTTTTGTTTTGTTTTATATGTTAACACCTTATATGGCAGGAAAGCAAGGAACTCAGATCCAGTCAGATTAAGGTAAAGCTCAAATTGAAAAAATACGTTCATTGTTATTTTTTTATATATATTTTCCAAAAGAAAAAATGTGAATAGCATATCTTTGGGGGGAGTGAACTCTGTCTTTTTTTTTTTTTAACTGTTAAGTTCTAATATCCAGAACCTCAGTATGTGACTTTGGCAGGGTGGGGTTGGGGGGTAGAGGGGGATGGGATAATCGCACACGTAATTGATGATGTCAAAAACAGTATGCTATGCAGCCACCCAGCTGCAGATGCCACCATGACGCCAACCTGACCTCCGTGGGCAGACGCTCTCACCCATGTGTCCTGGAACCTCCCCTCCCCAGAGCCCTGTCCCACTAGGGAAAGACAGACACAGGCTGTGGGGGATGGTTCCACCTGCCAACACCCATGTCCAGCAGAGAAGCAATGACAGAAGCCAGACCTCTCACCTTCTGCTCCCCATAATAATCCTGGGTCCATGCTCCCAGAGGGATAAAGAACAGGGAAGCTTCCAGTGGAGGGGATGGGACACAGAACTCTAGTGGTGGGAACTGTATGGGATTGTCCCCGTTATCTTATAATCTTGTTAATCACTATTAAATCAGAATTAAAAAAATGAAATCCAGACAGCTAGTTCTCCGGACAGGACACTGGCTGGACCTTGTGAGCCAGCCAGCTCCGAGTCCCCACATCACATGGGTGGTGCCCTGGCAGTAGAAGAAGCTTCAGTGCTATCCTCTCTCCACTTCTCTCCAGCTCTCTTCCCAATTTCTTTTTCAAGTGACCTGGAGCAGTGAAATCAATCATACACAAGGCCCTGGTTCCTATAAAAGTAAAAGAGAGAGAGAAGGTTAAGTTGGACTGGAGCAGGGTGGGAGCTGAACCCAGTAAGCCTGGTGTCTGCAGAAGAGGGACTTCCGTATGCAGGCACGCACAGAGTTAGAAATAATATCAAGACAGACAGGGCAGGAGGGCCACCTGGGCTCTACCTATACAGGCAAGGAAGGTCTAAGAACTTTTACCACAATAAAGATCTTTGCCTAGAGGTTTGAGAGGAACTGCTGCCTCTCGGACGCCTGACTGGAATTCCAGCTTGCAGAACAATGAAAAAACACACTTAAATTTTTTTTTCTGTATTGGGGAATTAAGGGTTACAGTCAACAGTAAAATAAAATACAGTAGTTTGAACATGTGTAACATTTCTCAGTTTTCCACATAACAATTCAAACCCCACTGGGTCCTCCTCTGTCTGCCAGGACCTGAGCCCTCTCCCAGCCCCCACCTCCCCCCAGAGTCTTTCACTTTGGTGCAATTACACCAACTCCAGTCCAAGTTCTGCTTAGTGTTTTCCCTTCTGTTCTCTCACGTGTTATTTTATATATTTATTTATTTTCCTTTTTGTTGCCCTTGTTTTTTATTGTTGTTATAGTTATTGTTGTTGTTATTGATGTCATCATTGTTGGATAGGACAGAGAGAAATGGAGAGAGGAGGGGAAGACAGAGAGGAGGAGAGAAAGACAGACACCTGCAGACCTGCTTCACCACCTGTGAAGCGACTCCCCTGCAGGTGGGGAGCCGGGGGCTCAAACTGGGATCCTTGCGCTTCACGCCACATGCGCTTAACCCGCTGTGCTGCCACACGACTCCCTCACAGGTGTTATTTTAAGCCATCTAGTTCTAGTACATCAGCACAACAGCCCTGAGAAACAAAGGGATGAACTGAGAAGCAGTTGCAGGTCATGGAGCGTTTTACCAACGGCTGACTCCATGCAGGGATAGCAGGCTATCTGGTATCTTCAGTGAGAAGTGTTGAAAAGCTCTGGAAAGCAAAGAATAACTGTTCTTACTGTTCCCCTCTGGAACTTGGAGACATTAGGAGTGGCCTTTGAAGACCAGGCTCCCAGCAAGTCTACCCTGCAGGCAATACAGATGTCAAACAATCCCTGAGGAGCCCCCCACCCCCCACCCAGGATGATGCTGTTCAGAGGACCTCCCACCCCAGTCACGGAAAAGTGAGAGTTCTCAGACAGGTGTCCTGCTTACCTGCCATTCTGGAGCCTAGAGCTGAGCTGTAGACATTAGCAGAAGGGGCTCCTCGCCTGAGCATGCTCACAAACCTGACTCCCACTTGTCATCTAGCGGAAGAAGGGAGACCACAGGCAGGAAGGCAAAGCTTTCAAGGCTAGCGCTTTCAAGTCACACACATAGTATGGGGTCTACTAGTGCACACACTGCCAGTACAATTTTTGTAGACAGAGACAAAGGAAAAAAGAGGCAGAGGAAGAGAGAAAAGAGACCATGGGGGGGGCGGGCAAGCAGTGGTGTACCCAGTTAGGTGCACATAGTGCTAAGTGCAAGGATCAGTGCAAGGATCTGGGTTTGAGCCCCGCTCCCCACCTGCAGGAGTGAAGCAGGTCTGCATGTGTCTTTCTCTCTTCCTCTCTGTCACCCTCCTCTCTCAGTTTATCCTGTCCAATAAAATGGCAAAAAAAAAAAAAAAAAAAAAAAGCCACCAGGAGTAGTGCTGTCACCGAGCCCCAGCAATAACCCTGGAGGCAAAAAATAAACTGAAAGCGAGAGAAGTTGTCAGTCATTTCAGTCCTGATGGTCTGGGGTTCCAGTGATTTACTGACGCGGGGTCTATGTCACAGGGCCCTGACAATCCTCCCAGAACCTTCTGCCTTTTGTGAGCAAGGGAAGAAGGCTTCCATTGCTGCAATTTCGATCTGTCTTTCTCCCACACCCCACCTCCAGTCTAGCATGGCCTGGAGGAACGAGTGTCTCCTCACTCGACTTTGTTGGCTATTCAGACCCCAGCCATTTCTATTTTTTAAATTTTTTTATATTTATTATTTTCCCTTTTGTTGCCCTTTTTTTTTTTACTATTGTAGTTATTATTGTTGTTATTGATGTCATCATTGTTGGATAGGACAAAGAGAAATGGAGAGAGATGGGGAAGACAGACAGGGGAGAGAAAGACAGACACCTGCAGACCTGCTTCACCGCCTGTGAAGTGACTCCCCTGCAGGTGGGGAGCCAGGGGCTCGAACCAGGATCCTTCGTGCCACCTGTGCTTAACCTGCTGCCTACCACCTGACTCCCAGCTATTTCCTTTTAGAAAGCAAAGTTAGAAGTGCCACATCTTTGCTATTTATTCATTTATTTATTTACCAGAGCACTGCTCATTTTGGCTTCTAGTGCTGCTGGGAATTGAACCTGGGATCTCAGGGTGTCCAGCATGCGGGTCTTTTTCCATAACCATCATGCAACCCCAGAAGTGCTACATCTCTCTGTGGTCTCTGTGAGGTGGAGCCAAACCACTGGAGCTAAGTGGTGTGTTCAAGGCGGACCAGAAAGACCATTGTCAAGAGGGTCTGAGTCTGGGGCAAGGCCGTGGTGGCGCTCTGAGCAGTGCATGGCCCCGGTTTCTGTGGGCTGCTCAGATCCCTGCTCCTGGAAACCACCCATTCATACCTGTGAACTGAGATTCACGGGACTGTTTCCTGTCACTGGGATTGAAACACTCTGAGGTCTGTGGCCACTCCCATTATAGAGGTGGGCATCTTTGGAGAATAGACTGGCTTTTGCAAGAAGCCTTGCAAGAAGTAGGGAAGGGAGGAAGGGAGGACCACACCCACTTCAAAGGTGGAGACTCTCAAAGTGGAATTAGTGCACTACTTGGCTGACACTTAGCTCGGGAGGCTGTGCTTCTAATGGCTGTGTTGACTGTTTTTTCATATTTACGAAAATGCATGTGTGTGAGAAAGAAAACGGAGGGATGGAGAGAGAGGAGGAGGGAGAGGAAGAGAGAGAGAAAGAGGGAGAGAGGACTGGGGCCTCCAGTTTGCAAAGCATACATCCTGCCTGTGAGCCTCTGACCTTTTTTTTAAATTTTTTTTTATTAATTTTATTTTTGAGAGAGATGCAGAGACACACACACAGAGAGAAAAACACCAGCTCTGGCTTATGGTGGTGTGGGGAATAGAACCTGGGACTTAGGAGCCTCAGGCATGAAAGTCTGTTTGCAGAACCATGATGCTGTCTCCCCTGCCTGCCTCTGACCTTTTTATTCTTGAACTGTTACTGTGCTTTCAAGTCACACACATAGCTTAGGGACTAACACACACATTTCCAGCACAATTTTTTTTAGACAGAGAAAGGAGAGAAGAGGCAGAGGGAGAGAATAAAAGAGACCACAGCACCGAAAGTTGGGGCCTGGGCTTGAAACTGGGTCGTGCACATGACAAAGTAGCACACTATGCACACATTTAATACCAGCCTCCACAACATTTTATTTTGTTGCCCTTGTTGCTCTATTGTTGTTGTTATTATTGCTGTCATCTTTGTTGGATAGGACAGGGAGAAATAGGGAGAGGAGGGGAAGACAGAGAGGGGGAGAGAAAGACAGACACCTGCAGACCTGCTTCACCGCCTGGGAAGCGACTCCCCTGCAGGTGGGGAGCCGGGGGCTCGAACTGGGATCCTTACTCTGGTCCTTGCGCTTTGTGAGAGGTATGCTTAAGCTGCTGCACTACTGCCCATCTCCCTCTTCTTTTTTAAAAAATACTTTATTTATTGATTGGGTAGAGACAAAGAGAAATCAAGAGGGATGGGGGAAGAGAGTGACGAAGAGAGACAGAGAGACACCTGTAGCCCTGCTTCATCGCTTACGAAATTTTCTCCCGACAGGTGGGGCCCAGGGGCTTGAACCTTGGTCCTTGAGCACTGTCACATGTGCACTCCACCAAAACATTCTTTTGGAGACATTTCCTGCTGCTCTGGGGCTGGGAAGAACACTTCCTATGTGTGCCGCAGATGCATATGGAGTCACTGCACCAGTGTCAGCTTGGAATCATTTCACAAGGATGCGCACATGCTACTTCTCCCTGATTACTCTCTGACTGCACCCTTTCCACTCCAGCCCTCCTCCCACGTCTCCACAGGCTCTCTAAGTGCCGCACAGGCTCCTTGCTCTTAGCTGCTCTCCCTCGGTCCCCTCCTCTCCCCAACCCACGCAGGCTCTCTGTTCTTGCAACCCTATCCTTCCCTGGACCTGGGCTTTGATCACACAGCATATGCTTCTCCACTAAGAGTCCCTGACAGTAGTGTGTTGTCAGGGACATCTGATCACATGGGATAAATAGCATGCCCCTTCCTGGAGTCTCAGGGCTATTAAGATTCTTTGAGAGCTTTGGTGGAGGTTGGTTGGGTAATTTAGCTGTTGGGAAAGATCATATTTATGCTCAAGTACACACAAGATACAGTACAAAAGGAAACACACGAGGCTCCAGGTGGCAGTCTGGCTTCCAGTTCCAGATTTCCCTGGAGCAGGGCTGGCACTGTCGTGCAGGGGGAGGCAGCAGGAGTAGTGGCAAGTACAGCGAAGTCTGGATGGGGACACAGAATGCACTGGGCCACACAGCCTGGAGGTGAGAACTGGGCTTAGAGGACGGTCAGTCCCAGCTCCAGCCCTGTGGACCCAGACTACCAAGTAAGCACCTGAACCTGGGTATCTTATTCAAATCATCCTGGGTGGGGGGGGAGCTGTGTGTGTGTGTGTGTGTGTGTGTGTGTGTGTGTGTGTGTGTGTGTGTGTGTAGGGGCCATTTATTTATCTTAGGGACTTTGCTCTCAGGATTAAAGCCAAGAATGATTTACAGGGCCAGGCACCTGGTTTAGTAAGCACACACATTACAGGGCACAAGGACCCAGGTTCAAGGCCCTCGTTCCCCACCTGCAGGGGGGAAAGCTTCATGAGTGAAGCAGGGCTGCCGGTGTCTCTCTGGTTCTCTCTCTCTCTCAATTTCTCTCTGTCTCTGTCCCATAATAAATAAAGAAATCGGGAGTCGGGCGGTGGCGCAGCGGGTTAAGCGCATGTGGCGCAAATCGCCAGGACCAGCTTAAGGATCCTGGTTTGAGCCCCCGGCTCCCCACCTGCAGGGGAGTCGCTTCACAGGCAGTGAAGCAGGTCTGCAGGTGTCTGTCTTTCTCCCCCCCTCTCTGTCTTCCCCTCCTCTCTCCATTTCTCTCTGTCCTATCCAACAACAACGACATTAATAACCACAACAATGTTAAACAACAAGGGCAACAAAAGGGAAAATAAATAAATAAATATTTAAAAATAAACAAACAAATAAATCAGAGTGGTTTGTAAAAAGCTTATTACAGCCCCTGGCAGGTGAGAGGAGCCGGACTCACCGTACTCACTACCATTACCAGGGATATAGGCTTCTTAGAGGAAGTCCTGGCGGCTGCACTATTTGTTTGTTTGTTTATTTATTCTCTAACTGAAAGAGGCAGCGAGAGTGACATGTCTGTCCAAGCACAGCCTGAAGGTTGAGGGGTGTTGAACTGTGGCCATCAGGGCTGGGAGGCCGGGTCTCTGTGCCCAGGAGGACAGAGGAGCTCGACGTGGACCCAAGGAGCCTCACCAAGCCCAGCAGAACTGGCAACCCTCCCTCTGCACACCTGCTCTTGCGAAATACTCTGTAAAGAGATGTTGGCCCCTCACTGGAATTCAGTGGTGGTGGTGGGGATAATTTTAGCAATTTTACCAGCAGACAAGAGCTTTCAAATGCCAGGGAAGAACTCAGAGGGAACTCAGAGCACCGACCGCTTGACTCACTCAATGTGGCCCTGCTGGTGTGCTCTGCGCTCCTGCCTCATGAATGCACGTGTGCTGGGACTGTGAACTGAACAGAACAAACAAAAAGAGTCTGGTCCGCTAAGCTCTGGCTCAACTACTTGCTGCAACAAGCCCTTTGTATAATGTGTGCGCTGCAAGCGGTTTTCTGTCAGGCTTCTCTACTCTTTTTTGTCTTAGATTGGTAGCAATGCATGTGTCTATTTTAAAGGTGGATTCAAATCCAGGTTTCTCCCTTCAGCCCCTAGCACATCAAGCAATATATTTCAAGCTTTTTCAAAGATTTAAGACTTGAAAAATATTTTCCCATATTTATGTGGGTGTTCCTAAAGGCTAGAGGGTCTCATTTACTTCTGAGTTGTTAGAAACAGGAATATCTGGAGTATAAGAAAGACTGCTTTTTTTTTTTTCATTTCCTTCAGTGGTATACAAAAGTTAACAGAATTTGAGCTTGTTCTGTTATAGTTAAGAAAAAGGGGCGGGGGCCGGCCTAGCACAGTGGGTTAAGCACACGTGGTGCAAAGTGCAAGGACTGGCGTAAGGATCCCGGTTCGAGCCCCCGATCCCCACCTGCAGGGGAGTCGCTTCACAGGCGGTGAAGCAGGTCTGCAGGTGTCTGTCTTTCTCTCCCCCTCTCTGTCTTCCCCTCCTCTCTCCATTTCTCTCTGTCCTGTCCAACAATGACGACAACAAGAATAACTGCAACAATAAAATAACAAGGGCAACAAAAAGGGAAAATAAATAATATTTTTTTTAGAAAAGGGGCAGGAAATAGCATAATGATTATGCAAAAAGATTTTCATATCTGTGGATTCCTTGTATCACCTGAGCACTGGTCTATCTCTTGCTATCTTTCTCTCTGCATCTTTCTCTCATTAAAATAAAACAAATAGAATATGTTAAAAACAAAAATAAAAGAAGAACCACCTGGTCCAGGGACAGTCTAAATTGAAGGCAGAGAACAGTTCTGTGTGGAAGGGAGTGTTTGTTCCTATTCAGTGAGTGAAATCCCAAACTAAACTTTACCAGGTCAGAGGGATGGAGACAAAATTAGGCTAGGCCCCACTGCTCCCCTCTCCAACCCGGAGAATAGCTTTCTTTGTTACTGAGAGCTGACAAGGCAGGTTAAGTGTTCTTGACTCCTCCCATCTGAATCAGGTCTGGTCAGGTAAATCCTCCAGGAGCCCCAGTGAGGACAAAGCTTCCAACAGTCACTCTGAGACTGGACACACAATCCAAGCTTCACCCGGGTCCTTTCTCTGGAAAGAAAGGAGTGAGGTGGACGAGGCCCTCAGAGGTGCCAGACTCAGCCCCCCATGAAAACGTTTTTGATCCCTTCGGCACAAAACCCCTCATTTTCAATTCCTGTCAGTATTCATAGCAGTGCCCACGTAACACATTTCCATCCACAAGAACAGTCCCCAATTGTTGGAGCAAATTCATCTTTGACAAGCTACTCAGCAGTGAGGTTAAGAGATAAACAGTAGGTGAAATAACGCACGCTCCCCTGTGCGTGAACCTTCTGATTACAATCGATCCCTAAGGGTGAGCTCTGTGCCTCCGATGGCTGTGGTGTTTCCTCACTGTCACGGCCCCAGCTGCCTCCCACCATCGCCACCGATGCTGCCGCCTTGCAGGGGTGGCTCTCTCTGATCAGCCACCTGGGTGGGACAGGCTGCCATTTTCAGTTTAGAAGGAAAAGCTTACAAATCCGCTTCCTGGGAAGACAGACATTGCTGAATTGTCATTTGCCTCCAAATGCAGAAAACATCAATTTCCTCGCAGCTCAGCAGAGCTGGAAACACCTGCCACTTCCTTTCTCGGCTGTAATTAGCACGCTGCATTTCAGCATTGATTGGCTCCCTAGGACTGCCAGAGTCAAGGTTTAAATGAAACAGTACGACCTGATATTTTTCATGGGTTCAGAGATGAGAACTTGTTTTTATTGTCAGTGAAGTGCTATAATTGTTGTGGATATAAGTCTTTTATGTCTGGCAAACAGCATAGGCTGATGCATATGAAGGAAGGAAGGAAGGAAGGAAGGAAGGAAGGAAGGAAGGAAGGAAGGAAGGAAGGAAGGTGGGTCTTTATTTCTGGATTGATTTGGGAGTGGCATTACTTAGTCTTTGTGCTTCTGTGTGGGTAGACAAGAGAACTCATTCCTTTTCTATCCCAGCACAAGGCTGGAGACCACCAGGGGCATTCAGAGACTGTTGGTTAAGCAAACAAGGCCAGTGCCTGGATGCTTTGGGAGAGCATGCTTAAGAACTGTCCCCTGGCTCAGTTTAATGTAAAATCCCTAAGTTATACAGCCTTATGATGCCTTTGGCTAGACTTAGAACCTGTATGGATCTGACCTGAGGCAGGAATTTTTGTTTCTTCTTGCCAGAGTCCTAAATGGCCCAACTGAACACAAGTGTTCTTTAACGAGACAGTGAAAACTCTTGTTTTCATCACAGCCCTCTTCATATTACATACAAAGGAAACGGTCTCATATATATATATATTATATATATATATATATATATATAATATATATATATATATATGTTTATAGCATTTACATTTAAACGGTCCTAGAACATCCTTTATTTTGACTGAGGAACAGAGTCACTTAAAAGAGGCTGACCACAGCATGCTTCTCTGTTTGTTTTGTTTTTTTTAAAAAATATTTATTTATTTATTCCCTGTTGTTGCCCTTGTTGTGTTTTATTATTGTAGTTATTATTGTTTTCGTTGTTGGATAGGACAGAGAGAAATGGAGAGAGGAGGGGAAGACAGAGAGGGGGAGAGAAAGACAGACACCTGCAGACCTGCTTCACCGCTTGTGAAGCGACTCCTCTGCAAGTGGGGAGCCAGGGGCTCGAACCGGGATCCTTATGTCGGTCCTTGAGCTTTGCGACACCTGCGCTTAACCCGCTGCGCTACCACCCGACTCCTATGTTTCTCTGTTTGGACCTCAGGAGGCTCCACTGGGAAGTGGCCTTTCCAGTGGAACTTGAATATGTTCATTTTTTTTTTTTAGTAGCAGTGCCAACCCCACCAAATTTTTATTGATAAATAAGAGAGGTTCTATTCTGCTATGGCCAACAGTTAACAACAACAACAACCACAAAAGCACTTGAAAATGACACGTTCTCTCTTAAAATATTTTTCATGATGAGGAGAGTAGCCGGAGATCAGTAAGCTTTTTCTGAGGTGACAGTATTTGGTGAAAGCTCACCAGCCTGCTGGCATGAAGTTCAAGTTTTCTTTCCTTTTTTCCCTTCTTCATTTTGAATGTTCTATGAAACTCTCATCACTTACGTAAATTATGGTAAGTTGAATTCAGCCTGGATTGAATTAATACCGGCTATACTGGCTACTTGCTTTATGTAATCAGTAATCTCAAGGTTTTGCCATTTCCTCTAGAAACACCATTTAAATATTAACCTAATCTTTAAACTGGGACTGCTTCTTTCTGACATTTGGAAAGCAGTCATCCATTAAAAAAAAAAAGTGTGTGGGGGGGAGGGGACAGATATGAATACATTAATGAAAAAGCAGTGAATTAAAAATCATAGGAGGTATAACTCAGTGCAGTCAAGGGGTAAAAACAGCAGGAGGATCTATCTCTGTTGTCACTTTCTAGGGAAAACAATGATGGTCCTCTGCCAAGGTCTGATATCTGATAAATCTGCTGAAATCCGATGCCTGTCTGAAACATTGTTGTATTCTCTTCCTTAAAATCTCTGGAAGGATCTTGGATGGCTGCCATGTATCTGAGAATATCTTAATTAACATATAAATATATATAAATATATATATAAATATAAATATATATATATATATATATATATATATATATATATATATTGCCAGAGGTATAATCTCAGGTCCAGAGATGACAAATCCTGCAAAAGGAACAAAGTCAGTCAGATGCACTTGACTTGGACCCATCCTCACGGGCTGTGAGGAAGAGGACCTCTGGGTCAGCTCACGTCCTACTGAGCATGCAGCCCCTGGAGAAAAGGAAGCTTTCAAAGTGCTGGTCCTCAGCCTTCTCCTTGACGCGTTGTTCCTCTAAGGAATCCACAAGTTTGTCCCTCTGCTCGATGACTTGCATCATCTCGTTGAATAGTTCTTGCTCCTCGTTTCGATCATATTCGTCTTTCTGGCTCTCTAAAGGGAGAGAGAAGCAACGGTGAGCCTCAAGAGAGAGATGGCCCCCCAGGAGAGTTCTTGGCATGGGCATCCTGGAGGATCCTGCCATTTCATTTCCCTGGGAGAAAGCAAGGAAATGAAATAGACACCAGGGGATGGCCCTCAAAGCCACTGACGAGGAAGGTGGGGCATGGCGATCAGTTCAGCTTTTGTCTTGACGGTACATCCAAAGTGGCAGGGACAAATCCTTCTGTGAGAAAACAGGATACTAGTTTGGTCCTGTCAAGGTTCCCCAGTCTCCCTAACCCTACAAAACAGAAACCAAAAAAAAAACCCCATAAAAAATAGAAATGAAATGCACTGTTTTTTTCTTTTCATGCACTTATCTGCACAGCTGAGTTGCAGCAAAGAAACCAGTGAGAAAAGAAAATTATTTTTTCTTTCCTTTATTATTATTATTATTTTTTATCTCCAGGGTTCGATGCCTGCACTATGAATCCATTGCTCCTACTGGCCACTTTTTCCATTTTTATTGGGTAGGACAGAGAGAAATTGAGAAAGGAGGGAGAAGTGGAGAGGGAGAGAGGAAGGTGACCTGTAGACCTTATGAAGCATCCCCCCTGCAGGTGGAGAGCTGGGGATTGAACCCGGTTCCTTGCGCTGGTCGTTCCCTGCACTTAGTACTGTGTGCGCTTAACCAGGTATGCCACTGCCTGGCCCTGAGAAAAGTTCCTAAGGAAATCATCTACCTCAGTGGTTACCACATCAATGATGAGACTTTGTTTTCATTTGAGATTAAGAACAAAAGCACAGCCCTATATGAGTAGAGACCAGGGGGAAGCATTAGAGACAAAGCTAGTTCTTCCCTTTCCCAATTCATTCCAAATTGGCCTGGTATATCTGATTACTACGCAGAGATAAAATTGTTATATAGAGAGAAGAGAAAGTAAGGAAAAGATAGTAATCGATGTATGTCAGGAAATTGTGAGGATGTGGTAGAGCCTGCAGGGCTTGACCTGAGGAGTGTGTCTATCCTGTCAGTCTCTCTCTCTACCAAGACATTGAGCAAGGAGGGACAGGAGTAACCCCAAATGTTTGCCCCATCTTATCAGACTCCCTGCCTCACAGCACCCTAAATTCCTGATGCTATGGCCATTAAATAAAAAGAAAGGGGGAGATGTCGGGAAATTGTGAGGAGCCTCACAAAGCACCCTGCATTCCTGACACTATGGCCTATCTACATAATCATTGTTTTGCCTGAAAGATCCCCACCCATTCCATTCCTTTGATCTATCTTCTTTCTACCCTCAAGACCCTCCCTGCCTGCAGGGTAATATGAATCCTACCAGTTAAAACCCTCACAACAGTTGCTAAGGAAGTTTCTACCTTCCCAGCCCCCTTTTGCCTTTCTCCGCCCCTTTCCTAGCCATTTCCATTTCCAACTTGCCACTTCTGGGTCTGCCCTTTAAAAGCCTGGGCTCTCTGATCAATAAAGAATTGCCTTGCCTCGCCACCACGTGTCTGGTCCCTGAGTCATCTCCCTCGCGTTGAATGAGTAGCATCCCAGGCTGGCTCCGGTCGAGTTCTCTCCAACCCAGAGAGTACGTGCCTGGGAAGAGGCAGCCCCATGCTAGCCCAGCAAATGTATACGACTCAAGAAAGGATTCTTAAGATAGGCCCTACCAGTGAACACATCAGACACCAAGCAGTGAGGCAGGGTCTCAGGAGGGTTAACACATGTTTGGTTATTAGGCTTGGCTCTGTAGGTAGGGTCAGTAAGAAGTGCAACAAAGGGAGTCAGGCAGTAGCACAGCAGGTTAAACATAGGCGGCGCAAAGCGCAAGGACCAGCATAAGGATCCCGGTTGGAGCCCCCAGCTCCCCACCTGCAGGGGAGTCGCTTCACAGGCGGTGAAGCAGGTCTGCAGGTGTCTATCTTTCTCTCCCCCTCTCTGTCTTCCCCTCCTCTCTCCATTTCTCTCTGTCCTATCCAACAACGACAACATCAATAACAACAATAATAACTACAACAATAAAACAACAAGGGCAACAAAAAGGAATAAATAAAATAAAATAAATTTTTTTTTTTTAAAAAGAAATGCAACAAGGCAAAAGGGCAAGGAAGCCGCACTATTCTCTGTGCACCCCTGTATTTTCTGAGAGAAGGACAGGCAGGAGAAGTGAAGGGTGAGAGCCCTGAGCTTCTATCTCTCCACACTCAGCTCTACAGGGGTAGGATAGAAGATGCCTTGTCATTTGGCAAGAACACTGGTAGTTCCAGGACTCTTGCTCAACCTCTTGCTTGGAACTCTGGGAAAGAAATCTGCTGCAAGTTCAAGTGCATATATAAGCATCAAGGCAGCACTTCCTGGGTGGACAGAGAAGGGTCCTGGTATAGCTCCCAGGTCTCTCATCTGTTGTGTGGAGAACATGGGTGGTGCTTAGAAGCATGCATTGGCACTAGAGCTGCAGAGGTAGCAGGCAGGGGAATCCCCTACCCCCCCCCACCCCAGTAGAGAATGGAGAAACGTAGCAGACCATCTGACCAGGTTGATGAGGAATGTCCCGAGCGAGGCTGAGTGATCCTGGCAGCACCACCAGGTGTTAAGCACACTGAGAGAATAGCCAGGATGCCATGCCAGTCACACCCCTTCACTATAGATGCCAGCAGAGAGGATGGTAGTCAGAACACGGGAGACAGCTGTGTGGGGGCTCAGTGAGTCAGAGTAAACCGTAAGTGTCCTAGTGCCTACCCCCTCCCTACCTGACAGCCACCTTGAGGAGAAAAAGCAAAAGTCTGCCAGACGGATCCTTTTCATCCCAAAGAGACTAAGCATTGCC
Organism: Erinaceus europaeus; assembly: GCF_950295315.1. Taxonomy (NCBI): domain Eukaryota; kingdom Metazoa; phylum Chordata; class Mammalia; order Eulipotyphla; family Erinaceidae; genus Erinaceus; species Erinaceus europaeus. The sequence goes on along the minus strand of NC_080178.1, from coordinate 78,417,070 downwards.
TACAGGGACTACTTAAATTGTTGCATCAGATTAAGTTTTCCAAAGAGGAATAAATAAAGGTGGTGTTTTCTTTTTTTCATAACTAGTAGAATGATGCTTTTGTACACAGATGAGCTGAGGTACAGACAAAATAAAGAAGCTACTTTTGTGCATTTGAGAGGAGTGAGGGTGTCTGCCCTTGGCTCCTTAGCAATAAATAAATAAGGAAATCAAAGATCCCAAGGTATTTCAGGAGTCTTCGGTAATATTTATTTTACCACCCTGAATCAGAATAGCTTAAACTCTTTTATTTTTAATTTTTTTTTTTTTTTGGGGTAGAGACAGAAATCCAGAGGGAAAGGAAGATATAAAGGGAGAGAGGGGGCCGGGCGGTAGCGCAGCAGGTTAAGTGCAGGTGGCGCAAAGCGCAAGGACCGGCGGAGGGATCCTGGTTCGAGCCCCCGGCTCCCCACCTGCAGGGGAGTCGCTTCACAGGCGGTGAAGCAGGTCTGCAGGTGTCTGTCTTTCTCTCCTCCTCTCTGTCTTCCCCTCCTCTCTCCATTTCTCTCTGTCTTCCCCTCCTCTCTCCATTTCTCTCTGTCTTATGCAACAAAAACGACATCAATTACTACAACAATAAAACAAGGCAACAACAGGGAATAAATAAATAAATAAATATTAAAAAAATAATAATAAAACAAAAAAGAAAGAAAGGGAGAGAGGAAGAGAGAGAGAGAGAGAGAGAGAGACCCGCAGCCCTGCTTCACCACTTAAGAAGCTTTCCCTTTGCAGGTGGGGCCAGGGGTTTGAACCTGAACCCTCGTGCACACTGTAACATGTGCGCTCAGCCCGGTGCACCACAGCCTGGCCCCATCTTCAACTCTCTGTCAAAGGCGTGAATTACGTATTGGTTGCATGCAGCGGTTTGTTGCTTTGTATAAGCTCCAGGATCCGGGCTCCCTACTTGGTAATGAACACAGAAACAATAAAAGCTTCTCTCTCCAATTGGGCTTGTTATCGGTAAGCTCTTGGGAGGCCCTTTGGGCAGACAAACGACGATGTGCACTACTCCATTCGTCGTATTTACAGCAGCTCTGTAAGGACTTTGCTAGAAACAGAACTTCGTGGATACTGAAGGCAGTTTACAAATCCCTCCCGTGTGGGAAAGAACAGATCCGGAGACCCTGTTTCTTTTCTATGGTGATTTGCTTCTAAACCACAGCCCTATTGTTTTTTGGGATCTCAAGAGATTTCCATTTCCTCACCAGTAAAGTGGGAATCACATACATCCATGGAAGTAAGTGGTCACGATGGTGAGAAGCACACGGGATGGAACAGCATGTTGCCGTCCGCCCAGGCGAAGGCCGTGACAGAAGCCCAGAGGAGCTGCTGTGCTGGTGGTGGGCAGGAGGGGGGATGGCCTTGTACCCCTGTGTCAGGCTTCCTGTGTCCGAGAGGAAGAGCACTCCAGTCTGCCATTCACAATGCCGTCTGTTCAGGCATCTTTCTGTGTGTGTGTGTGGGGGGGGGGGGAGGGGGCGGGTAAGCCCTTGTTGTTGTAACCTTGCTGTGGTTATTATTGTTGTTGTTGATGTCGTTCATTGTTGGTTAGGACAGAAAGAAATGGAGAGAGGAGGGGAAGACAGAGAGGGGGAGAGAAAGATCGACACCTGCAGACCTGCTTCACCGCCTTTGAAGCGACTCCCGGCTCGAATCGGTCCTTGTGCTTTGCGCCACTTGCGCTTAACCCTCTACGCTACCGCCCAACTCCCGGGGATATCTTTAACCAGGGTCCAGAATGTATCACCAGGCTCACCTTCCTTGAGCATTTTCTCTCTCAGTTTCTGCTGCAGTCTGCTTTGATGGTCTTCCAACTCTAATTCTTGGGCCCTAAGGATGAGAAAAATATTCACATTCCCTAAATGTGAGATAAGTGGCTGGTGGGTTCACAGAGGGGAGGTGGGGAGGTGCAGGCACAGAACAGCAGGAACCTGGAGCCCTGCAAACTGGGCTGGGCATGGAAGGGCTTGCCCCAGGGCCTCTGCACCTCTCCTAACTTGGATTTGAGACTTCTGTCTTCTAGAACCGAGAGAATCGAATCTCTCTCTGTTGGAGCAAACCACCCAGTTTGTGATCATTTATTTTTCCAGTCTTAGGAAATGAAGACAATTAGCAAGCCCTCCCGGGCTCTAATGGTGAACCACCCTAACAGGTTCCAGCTAACAGGCTGTAACCTCTCACTCCGGACAGACGGATCACACCCCTTCTATTTGTCAAAGCCATTCGGCAGTGGCCAGGCAGCTCTTGCCAAGTCCTTCTGTCCAGCCACACTCAGAAGCCAGACACACACTTCTCAATGCAGCTATGTGACAGGCTGGGCCTCCTGTCCCGGGGAACAGGGATGGGTTGATAACACCTCATTCGAATGCCCTCCAGCTCAGGTCTCATTACCGTGGCTCCACAGAGAAAGCACACAACTGAAGTTCGGCTGTGCTAATGCCAGCTTGCTATGCAAGACGTCAAATATCAATTTGCCTCAATCACAATTCTGTATGCACAAGGAGGAAAAAAAAAATCCTAGGACTTCCACACAGGAGGGAGAGCCGGCCACCCCCGTTTTGTTATCTGTGTTGCTTCACTTACATGATCAGCAGCTCTGACTCGTAGTACATTAATTTATTCTTCTCCAGGACCAGCTTAAACCACTCCTGCAGAAGCTGTGCTTCGCCCTGTGTGCCTGAATCTGCTTAAGAAATCAACAGCAAATGGGTTAGATTGGCATATTCCTCCTGCCGCGGCCAACGTGCACGGCTGCCGCCTCAGGGAAGCGTGTTTGTAGCTCAAAGGACTCCACAGGTGACAGACCCCTGGTGGCCTGTTGATGCCCTGAAGTGATGGGCATGACAAATAAAACCCACCTGTGTGTTCTCTGGGGGGAGGCCCTCCTACATGACGCAGGGAGAGGCCACTTCAGCTCCAAGAGTCAGAGACCCTTGGTAATGTCCTGTCGAATGATCTTTCTCCTACTTCAAGTGTGTCCCGTTAAACTTTTATGCACTTCAACACAACTTTCTCCACCACAACAATTCCCACCTATCCGTTACTTCTCCCCTGAGAGAAATAAGATGCCCACTGAGTGCCATGGTGGTGGCAGTGGTAGGATTCTCCTCATGGGGCATGAGGACCCACAGCACATCTGGTCCCAGAAAACTGGAGATGGTTCCCCCACCCACCCACCCCAACACACACGAATAAAAGCAATGTGTAGGCTAAAGATCGAAACTTCTTTCTATTGGTTCTTGGTGAGGGGGCTACTAACCCCTGAATTCACATAAGGAGGGTACATAACTATATATTAGACACATAAGGAGGGTACATAACTATATATTATATATTAATTAACTATATATTAGACACACACATATATATATATATATATATAGACATAACTATATATTAGACACAGAAGATAGTCTTGGAGAAATTCACATATATTAGACACAGAAGATAGTCTTGGAAACAGGTGTTCCGGTTCACTGAAAGTTTGCTTTTTTCAGAATCAGAGCTTTCAATTAATTTATCACTGTTGTTATGAGAGGAAAGCCCATCTCTGAGTATCCTCAAAATTTCTGGGATGTATATTTTATTTTTTTATTTTTTATTTTTTTTACCAGAGCACTGCTCAGCTCTCGCTTATGGTGGTGCAGGGGATAGAACCTAGGACTTTGGAGCCTCAGGCATGAGAGTCTCTTTGCATAACCTTTATGCTCTCACCCTCCACCCTATTTTGTTTTATTTGTTCATGAAGACGATAGGCAGGAAAAAAAAAAAGAACCAGACATCACTCTGATACTCGTGCTGCTGGGGACTGAGTTCAGGACCTCACGCTTGAGAGTCTGATGCTTTATCCACTGCGCCGCCTCCCAGACCAACAAGATGAAGCTTTTGTTGTTAACATATGGACTTATTAATGGGTCAGTCTTTAATACTTTAAATTGTTCCTTTCTTACCTCTTTTTTTCCCCATGCTATTGGGGGTGGTGGGTCATGGATTATAGCATGACTGTACCCTAAGGCCCTTTACACGCTCCAAGCCTCCCTCTCCAGAGTCTTTGGCTTGGGTACTGTTCATCCTGCCTCATCCAATTTTTGCTTTTGTTTTCCTTTTCTGGTTTTGTTTCTTAAATTCTGCCTATATGATCATTTGCTACTTTTGTTCTCCTCTCTCTCTCTCTTTTTTTTTTACTTACCTCACTTAACATAATGCTTTCAAGTTCCATCCAAAATGAAGCAAAGTAAATGACTGTATCGCCCAAGAAAAACTCCATCCCTAGGAAATGAGTGTGCTTATCAAGGCCCCTGGGCTCTGTGGGCCAAGCTAATCATTGCCCTGCTATCAGAGAATTTACTAGACTTCTTCAAACACCTCATTAAATTTTTTTTTTTCCAACCAGGGTTATTGGCGGGGCTTGGTGCCTGCACTGCAAATCCACTGCTCCTGGAGGTCATTCCTTTTCTTTACTTGATAGGACACAGAGAAGCCCAGAGGGAAGAAACACACCTGCAGTACTTGCTTCCTCCTTTGTGAAACTTCTTCCCTGCAGGCGGGGAACAGGGACTGGAACCCTGGTCCTTGTGCATAGTGACATGTGCACTTAACCAGGTTCATCACTACAAACACCTCATCAACAAACAAACACCTCATCCCAGACCCCTGTGAGCGTCAACCCGGCTTTGACCTAGCACGTTATGATTGGGCCCTCCTCAATCGCTATCGAACAGGCCATGGCCGGTGCGCCGCTATGTTCCATCGCTGGGGAGCCAGAGACGACCCGAACTGCCCCTGCGGCTCCAGACAGACTATGACCCACAGAGTCAATGACTGCCACCTCTCCAGATTCAAAGGAGGTCTCGAAACCTTACATCAGGCTCAACCTGACGCTGTTGACTGGCTGCAGAAGAAGGGCAAACGCTAGAAGAAGAACTACCAGTTGAATCCTCCCATCAACATTTGATGGGGGGGGGGGGGGGGAGACATTAAATGGAGTAAGGAGAGCCTCCAGGCTATATCTTAAAAAAAAAAAAGAGTCCAGAATCCAGCAAAGCAGCCACAGCCCAGGTCAGAGACAAACACTCTCACCCCACCAGCCTGTGCCCCAAGATTGTAGAAGGCAGTTTTGTAATCATACCTCCACTGGCCTTTTACGAACGTGTGAACATATCTGGTCTTTCCACACCATTGGTGTTGAAGTTTGATGACTACGGTTTCGACAACTAGTCTTTTTCTTAGCCTAATTCAAAGATTGTATTTGCATATTGTTAAATATCATCTTGCTTATTTTTGTTCTAGCCAAGGGAAATCTTCTGACTATTTTTAATCCATCTGACATATTTTTCCTAGACTGTGGGTTTCTGTGGAACCGATCAATGTTCATTCTGTACCTTTGTATAATATTAAAACATCCAAATGTCAGACGAGCCTGGAGGAAGAACACAGCCACCTGGCTTCCCACTAGGGCCTTTTCTTTGCAGGGGGAGGCTGTCACAGACACTAAATGGACTTGATCATCTAGTCCATGTTTCTATATCTTATCCATGAGATATTTCCAGAAACTAAGCTTTACATGGTGTGCCGTGGCCACTGGCACCACAAACCTCTCTATTCCTCCACAGAAAATGAACCAACATTTGTTCTTCATGGGTTCTCAATAAACGCCAATGGTTCCGTAATAACCTTCCAACTCCTAAGTACATCAGTGATTGCTTTCAGCCAAGAAGCGGCCTTGTCCTCAGTCCAAAAGAAATGGCTTTCAAAGCCTTCTCTCTTGCTCTTCAGATCACTCCCTCCCCCACCCCATTCAGGCTCAATGCTACATTATATCCACTGGTTGTAGCTAGACTGTTGTCCTGAATTACATGTCCTGTTCTCCATTTATTTATTTCTGTGAGTCCTTAGAAAGTCTGGTCCCTTCAGGAGTCCCTTCTGCAGTCACACTGACTTCTGTGGATGCTGAATCTGACGTACATTCGCTTTCCATTTCCAATGGAATCATTTACGATGTTATAGTCTACCATCCCTCATTTATTTTATTTTATTTTTTTGATTTTCAGTTTTCTTTCAAAATTATGTTGGGGAATTTATTTACTTATTTTTAAGATAGAGACAGAGAGAGAGAGAGAGAGAGACACCACAGCACTGAAGTTTCCTTCAATAGGGTGGGAACTGGGTTTGAACCTGAGTCACAGCATGCCAAAGCAGGGTACTATCCAGTGAGCTATTTCCCCAGCTCTGTTGGGGAATTTCTTAATATAGAATCACTCACAAACTGCTAGACAATCTGTCTCCCCAGAGCACTGGAAACAGGTGGACCATGCCTTGCCTGGCCTGGCCTTGTTCTCAGCTCCAGCAGTACACGAGACTTGGAGCCCTGATTGGCACTGATTCACTGCCATCCATCCATCCATCCATCCATCCATCCATCCATCCATCCATTCATCCATCCATCCGAGAATTCTCGTGGGGGTTCTGGTGAAAAGAAGCTGGCCGTTTTCCCTCATCGTAGGTGCTGTGGCAGGAAGTGGGAGAAGGTAAGGGACTGAGATGAGGATTGGCAAAATAGCTCGCTTAGATAGCGTGCTGCTTTGCCATCTATGCAGCCCGCGTTGGAGTCCACATTAAAGGCAGTTTCGGCGCGATTGCCTCAGTCTCTCGCTCTGTCTCAATCCATCAATCTTTCACATATAAATTTATGACCTTTGGTAAGCTATTTCACATCTCTCCATTTCTAGCTCCTGAGAAAAATGGGAAAACTAATGACAGTCCCTGCCTAAGCATTGGTTATGGGGATTAAAAGAGATGCTGTGTCTAAATTCATAGCACAGTGTTGGTCACACTAAAGGAAGCAGGGCTGAGTGCTTCCAGGCCAGATGGGTTGAGGCTTGTCGTGGGAACGCCAGCAGGCAGTGGTGACATGGGCTTTTGAGAGCATGCATGACTCCACTAAGAGCAGTTGTTTACATTGAGTTTCCATTACTTTGTTTGAGCTGAGTGAGTGGAGCCCTTGTCTAGGTGACACATGACCTGAGGGCACAGGAACCAGTGAAGAGCCAGTCTTCAAAGACTCAGGCAAAGGTGCCTGCAAGGGCTGTTCCTTGACAGTTCACAGTCTGCTCTTCTGGTCACACCACTCTGCCTGCATTCTGGTCCCCAAGTGTAGAAGTCACATCTTTGCCCTGAAAGGGCTTACAGTTGAACAGCAGGCAGGGCATCAGATGGAAATTTGGTTAAGCATAGAGGACTGGAGTCCTGACAGCCAGGTCAAACTTTTTGCTTATATGAGGCAAGAGAGGGGGTGGAGGGGAGAGGAGAGGGAGAAATATTTAACAGTTTTCACTAAGCTCAAGGGGACCTACAACATAAATACTAGTCATTTATCTAGTCAAGGATTATTGACTCTAGCTGATTTTTTTTTAACTTTGAGATCTAATTTTATTAGATCTTTTTCTTTTTTCTTTTCTTTATTTTGGGGTTGGTGGTGGTTGTTAATGGTTTAGAGTCGACAGTAAAATACAGTAGTTGGTCCGTGTGTCACATTTCTCAGTTTTCCACATAACACTCCAACCCTCACCTACATCCTCCTCCACCATCCTGTTCCAGGACCTGAACACTCCCCTCACCCCTTCTCCCCAGCAGTCCTTTACACAAACCCAGTCCCGGTTTTGCTACGTGGCCATACTTTTAGCCTATTCTTTAAGTCATGTTTTGTTTTTGTTTTTTAAACCATTTTCTCCCATCCAAGTACTAACCAGGCCCGACCCTACTTAGCTTCTGAGATTGGGCATATTCAGGGTCAGCTGGCCATAGAGTGTTTAACCATTTTCTTCTGCTGGTAATGCAGGACACTTTTCAGTGTGTGTGTGTGTGTGTGTGTGTGTGTGTGTGTGTGTGTGTGTGTGTGTGCGTGTGTGCGTGTGTGCGTGTGTGCGTGTGTGTGTTTCCAAATTAGGTCTTATTTTGCTGTCTGGTTCACAAGTACTTCACCCTTTAGAAATGACTTCCTGCCTCCTGGGTATGTGTAAGAAGTTTTCATTCGGTATTTGCTGTGATGCTGCCAAAGGCCCCCGCGTCCTCAGTGATGGTCTGAAGCAGTAACGGTGGACGAGAGACCCTTAACCAGAATCCCAAGTTGGTGTGTACAGGGCACCCACCCACCTCAGACGGGCTGGGGCTCTCTGATCACTGGTCAGGTCTTAGCTCTTACACTTAATCCCGGGACTGTTTTTACTTTGATCTCCTGCTAGGCCATCAGCATGCAGAGAGGTCTGGATATCTCTCCCTCTCCTAGGCTCCATACAGTTGATAGCGATTATCTAAGGGGCCCTGTCAGTCTGGACTGAGTCAGGCTTGAAAAACCCAGGATTCTAGAAGCTAACTTGCAATTCCATTTCGGGAACTGAGATGCAAACATTCTTGTCTTTTTTTAAAAAAACTTTTTCCTTTTTTTTTTTTAAACTATCTTTTTCCTTTTTTTTTTTTTTCTTAAACTATCTACCCTTCATAAGTGACAAAAAGAAATCTTGCTTTTTAAATTTTATTGGCATGGTCTCATATTCTATGTGGTCCCCTGCAACTTGCTTTAAATCCCATGTTACGTTTCCAAAAGTATCCATGGTAAAAAAAAAAAAAAAAAAAAAAAAAAAGGAAAAAATGGCTGTCAGGAACAGTAAGTAGAGTTTTAAAACAATCATTTTAATTGATCGAGACAGACAGAGGGGAGTCTGGCAGTAGTGCAGCAGGTTAAGCACACGTGGTACAAAGCGTAAGGACCAGCATGAAGATCCTAGTTCAAGCCCCCGGCTCCCCACCTGCAGGGGAGACTAGCTTCCCAGGCGGTGAAGCAGGTCTGCAGGTGTCTGTCTTTCTCTCCCCCTCTGCCTTCCCCTCCTCTCTCCATTTCTCTCTGTCCTGTCCAACAACTACATCTATAATTACAACAAAAAGGAAATAAATAAATATTTAAAAAAAGAGAGAGAGACAGAGATTAGAGGGGGCAGAGAGGGAGAGAGACACTTGCAAAAGCTGCTTTAGCATTCATGAAGCTTCCTCCTTGCAGGTAGAGGGCAGGGCTTTGAACCTGGGTCCTCATGCATGGGGAGCCACTATTCAGCTTCCTGATAATCTATTAACTTAAAAATAGTCTGGCATCTTCCTCATTACACATAAGATGTCTTTTCAATGTTTGCTGGCTAGTCAGTATTCTGTGAAATGTATATTTGTATAATTTGCCTATTTAAAATATTTTTATTTATTTATTGGGTAGAGACAGAGAAATAGAGAGAAGGGGAGGTAGGGAAAGAGAGAGAGAAAGAGAAAGAGAGAGAGAGAGAGAGAGACCTGCAGCCCTGCTTCATCACCCAATAAGCTTTCCCCTTGCATGTGAGGACCAGGGGCTTAAACCTAGGTCCCTGTACATGGTAACACATACATGCAACCAGATGCGCCACATCCCAGCCCCTAATTTTCCTATGTTTATACGGACTTGTTTGTGTGTTTCTTTTTTTTCTTTCTTTCTTTCTTTTTTTTACCAGAGCACTGCTCAGCTCTGGCTTATGGTGGTGTGGGGGATTGAACCTGGGACTTGAGAGCCTCAGGCATGAAAGTCTCTTTGCATAAACATTATGCTATACCCAGACCCATTTGTGTATTTCTTATTGGTTTGTAAGATTCATTTACAAATTCCAGAATTTGGATTCTTTCAAGGTTTTATCAGATGAAAATGGATTTTCCAAATTAATGGCTGGGTGCCAGCACAAGGAATCCACTGCTCCTGGAGGCCATTTTTTCCATTACTTTATAGGATAGGAGAGAGAAAGAGAGGAGGGGAAGACAGACAGGGGGAGAGAATAATAGACACTTGTAGCCCTGCTTCACCACTTATGAAGTGACCCCTTGCCCCACTGCAGGTGGGAAGCGGGTGTGTGTGTGTGTGTGTGTGTGTGTGTGTGTGTGTGTGTGTGTGTGTGTGTGTGTGTGTGTGTGTGTATAACCCAGATCCTTGAGCGGGTCTTTGCGCTTCGCACTATGTGCGCTTAACCCAGTGTGCTACTGCCCACCCAGCCCCATGGTTTATCTTTTCGTTCTTGTCATTGTCTCTTATTGACTACCAACTTGAAGTAAAAACAAACTAAGAAAATTTTTTTTGTCCAAAGATTTATTTTTTCACATGAAATTCTTTAAGTGGATGGGTTGGATTAGTTTGCATGGTATAAGGTAAGGGGTCAATTTGATTTTGGTTTTTATGGGACACGAGTGGCCCCTGATGATTTATTTCCTGCAGGCAGCCCCGCATCTCCCCTGGTTTACACCTAGTTCTCATGACTCACCCCTGGTTTACACCTAGTTCTCATGACACACCCCTGGTTTACACCTAGTACTCATGACTCACCCCTGGTTTACACCAGGTTCTCATGACGACTCACCCCTGGTTTACACCTAGTTCTCATGATTCACCTCTGGTTTACACCTAGTTCTCATGACACACCCCTGGTTTACACCTAGTTCTCATGACACACCCCTGGTTTACACCTAGTTCTCATGATACACCCCTGGTTTACACCTAGTTCTCATGACGACTCACCCCTGGTTTACACCTAGTTCTCATGACACACCCCTGGTTTACACCTAGTTCTCATGACACACCCCTGGTTTACACCTAGTTCTCACGACACACCCCTGGTTTACACCTAGTTCTCATGACGACTCACCCCTGGTTTACACCTAGTTCTCATGACGACTCACCCCTGGTTTACACCTAGTTCTCATGACGACTCACCCCTGGTTTACACCTAGTTCTCATGACGACTCACCCCTGGTTTACACCTAATTCTCATGATGACTCACCCCTGGTTTACACCTAGTTCTCATGACGACTCACCCCTGGTTTACACCTAGTTCTCATGACTCACCCCTGGTTTACACCTAGTTCTCACGACACACCCCTGGTTTACACCTAGTTCTCACGACTCACCCCTGGTTTACACCTAGTTCTCACGACTCACCCCTGGTTTACACCTAGTTCTCACGACACACCCCTGGTTTACACCTAGTTCTCACGACACACCCCTGGTTTACACCTAGTTCTCACGACACACCCCTGGTTTACACCTAGTTCTCACGACACACCCCTGGTTTACACCTAGTTCTCACGACACACCCCTGGTTTACACCTAGTTCTCACGACACACCCCTGGTTTACACCTAGTTCTCATGACGACTCACCCCTGGTTTACACCTAGTTCTCACGACTCACCCCTGGTTTACACCTAGTTCTCACGACTCACCCCTGGTTTACACCTAGTTCTCACGACTCACCCCTGGTTTACACCTAGTTCTCACGACACACCCCTGGTTTACACCTAGTTCTCACGACTCACCCCTGGTTTACACCTAGTTCTCACGACACACCCCTGGTTTACACCTAGTTCTCATGACTCACCCCTGGTTTACACCTAGTTCTCACGACACACCCCTGGTTTACACCTAGTTCTCACGACTCACCCCTGGTTTACACCTAGTTCTCATGATACACCTAGTTCTATCTGAGTGCCGATGGGGTTCAGCAAAGTATTAGCACTGCTTCCACAAAGGCTAGGCTACTTTCTGTTGTTGTCATTGTTAAGATTTAGTCCTAGGTCCTTCCTATTTTCATACAACAGAAGAATATCTTCTTTGTTATTTCATCTTCTCTTGTTGGATAACGAGTTAAAGAAATGCAGTTGATAATCTCTGTCCTAATCTCAGATATAATCACAATGGTATGTAGGCTCTTACTACTTGTGAATAACTTATGTATCTGTTCTTTGGGCTTTTCCACATGAAAAATTCTATTATCTGGAAGCAGGAAAGACTGTTTCTTTTGTTTCCAGAATCTTGTTATTCCCCCACCCCTTGTTTTCCTGCACTGGCAACGATCCCCAGCACAAAGCTGAATAGAAGTGGTAGTGCCAGGTAACCTTTTAATGTTCGTGGTTTTAAAGTAAGTAAGTCTAATATTTTACCTTTCAGTAAATATGTTTGCTGCCCAGCTTTGGAAGATAGATAGTCTTCAAATTAACAATGTCCTATCCTGTTCTTTTGCTGAAAGTTACTAGTTTTTTAAATTTCAAATGAGTTTTGGGTTTTGTCAAAAGGTATTTTCTTCTACTGAAAAGACTATAAGGTTTTATTCTTTAATTTATTAATATAATGACTGTTAAACATTACCTAGACTGACAGAAAATAAAAATTAGCTGAATTAAATGCTCATTCTAGCCTTTGAACTTTTTTTGAATCTTTCTTGTATCTATGTCTATGTCTGCCCTTTCCATTTCAACTTTATCTACCTTCTTCTATCTTATTTTTTATTATTATTGATTTAATGACTGTGGAGAGAGCACAGTGGGTATGCAAGAGGACTTACATACTGAGGCACCGAGCTCTCAGGTTCAATCCCTAGTATCAACATCACCCAGAGCTGAGTAGTGACCTGACTAAAATAATTTTTAAAAAGATAATAATAAACCAATTTAAGAAGATTTATTCTAGCCCTCAATTGGCTTGCTTGGTATTCTCTCTCTGTTCTTTATTTCCTTTACCTCTGCTCATGTATTTTCTCTCTCTCTCTCTTTTGTTTTTTTACCTGAGCACTGCTCAGCTCTGGCTGGTCATAGTGCAGGGGATTGAACCTGGGACTGTGGAGACTCATGAGAGTGTCTTTGAATAACCATCATGCTGTCTACCCCTGTTCTCTGCCTACATACTTCTTATATTGTTTCTTTAGGTTCATTTTGATATTTCTTTTTTTAATTTAATTGGGTACCTCTTTAATCAATGTTTAATCTCTCTTCGTTCTTAATATTGGTACTTACGGCAGGACCAGTAAGCACCACTTTCACTGTATTCCAAGAGTTTTGATCCATTATCTTTTCTTTCATAGTTAGCATATTTTAAATTTCCAAGGATTTAAAAATATTTTTATTTTTAGTACATCAGAAATACATAATATAAATGTGCAAATGCATAGCTAGAACACCTTTCTCTATTAAACATCATAACATAGAACATTGTCTGTATAATAAAGTGTCTCTGAGATTTGCTTTGCCAATAGATATGGTCAATTTTTGTAAGTCATCCTGTGAACTTAAGAAGAATATAGATTTGGTGGTGAGGAATTTTATGAATGTCCATTACATTAAGGTTATTAGCTGCATTTTTCAATTTTATACTAGACTTTTGTTTGTTTGATTATCATTTAGAAAGTAAACTTAAATTCTTACCATGACAGTTGTTTTTCTTACTTGTTTTATATATGTTGAGCCTACTAGAGTGACATTTAAAAACTGTCATGTCTTCTGCTTAAATTGCTCATTTAAAAATTATGTAGTCATTTTATTTTATTTTATTTTATTTTATTTTATTGCCATTGGAGTTATCTCTGGGACTCATGGTGGCATTAGGAAGCCATGGCTCCCACTTGCCTTTTTTCCCTTCTGTCTTTTCCTTTCTCTCTCTCTCTCTCTCTTTCTTACTAGATAAAACAGAGAGAAACTGAGAGGGGAGGGGAGATGTAAAGGGAGAGAGAGGGCTGAATAGTGGAGTACTGGCTAAGTGCTCATGCCACCATGCATAAAAACCTGGGTTCAAGCCCTGGGTCCCCTATGCAGGGGAAAACTTCCTGAGTGGTGAAGCAGGGCTGCAGGTGTCTCTCTGTCTCTCTCCCCCTCTCCCCCTATTCCCTTTCAATTTCTCTCTGTCCTATCAAATAAAATAAAGTTTAAAAAGGGAAAGAGGAGAGACACCTGCAGATCTGCTTCTCTGCTGTTGAAACAGCTCCCCTCCCCTGCAGGTGGGGACCTGGGAGTCGGACCCAGGTCCTTGGGCATGGTAATCTGTGCTGTCAACCAGGTGCACCACAGCGAGACCCCCAATTATGTAATAACCTTAATCATGATAATGGCACTAGAGGGTATTTTATCTGCTTTTAGTACAACCCCTAGAGTTCTTTCTTTTATTTATTTATTATTATTAATTTTTTTAGCAGACCTCTGTTCAGCTCTGATTGAACCTGGGACTTTGGAGCCTCAGGCATGAGAGTCTCTTTGCATAAGCATTATGCTCTCTACCCCTGCCCAGAGTTCTTTATTTAGTATATATTTTGCCATCCTTTTACTTTAAGCCTATATGTATTTTTTTTCTTATGTTCCTGCTAAATAACATATTATTGAGTGTTGTTTTGTCCACCAACTTTCATTATTACTTATGAGATAGTAGGCTTGTAATAATAATAATAACAATAATAATAATGATGATACTTGTATCAAGGTATGAGTCTACTGCTCCCAGCCAACTCTTTTTGTCTTGTTTTAAGTCAGACAGAGACAGAGAAGCATCAACGCCACAACACTGCTCCGCAAGGACCCAGGTTCGAGCCCCCGGCTCCCCACCTGCAGGGGAGTCACTTCACAGGCGGTGAAGCAGGTCTGCAGGTGTCTGTCTTTCTCTCCCCCTCTGTCTTCCCCTCCTCTCTCCATTTCTCTCTGTCCTATCCAACAATGACGACATCAATAATAACCACAACAATAATAACTATAACAACAACAAAACAACAAGGGCAACAAAAGGGAAAATAAATAAATACATATGTAAAAAATTTTCTAGGGAGTCAGGCGGTAGCACAGCAGGTTAAGTGCAGGTGGCACAAAGCACAAGGACCGGCGTAAGGATCCCAATTCCAGCCCCCGGCTCCCCACCTGCAGGGGAGTCACTTCACAGGTGGTGAAGCAGGTCTGCAGGTGTCTGTCTTTCTCTCCCTGTCTCTGTCTTCCCCTCCTCTCTCCATTTCTCTCTGTTCTGTCCAACAACGACGATGACATCAATAACAATTACAACAATAAAAAACAACAAGGGCAACAAAAAAAAGGAATAAATAAATAAATACATATTTAAAAAATTTCTTTGCCCTCTGTTTCCCTCACTTTTAGTGATTATACTTAAAAATGTAAATGCGATAGATCTTCCAAGTGCCTCCGCACGGCCGAATCTTAATTTCTTTGCATCCTTTCAAACAGTATCGGGACCCCGGGGTACTTCTGATATTTCCACTCCCAGTGGGACCCTATTTTAGCGACAAAACACGATGTGTGTTTCTAGGTTTCTACCAGGCCTACTCAAACATTCAGACTCAGTCAGTGTAGGGTGACAGGTCGCTCTCAAGCTCTCCATCCTGAGCTGACCAGCCACATGAATTAGCTCATTGTCCTTCAGCCCACGTGGAGAATAAGTACTCAGAGGTGGTTACCCACAGGACATCCAGCCCTTGAAATCAGTCCCCAAGTCCAGGCAGACTGGCAGAGAGACTGTCTCAGAACCACAGTGTTTTGAGCTCATTTTTAAAACTACTTTTATGGAATTATCTTTTGGGGTGGGGTGGAGGAGGGAAGTCAGGTGGGGTAGCAGTGTTAACAGTATGAGTCTACACTGAGATACTTACATAAGCCAGACAGGTGAAATTTGTGTATTACACCTGTTTATAAAAACTAACTCTAGGGGGTCGGGCAGTAGCGCAGCGGGTTAAGCGCACATGGCGTGAAGTGCAAGGACCTGTGTTAGGATCCTGGTTCGAGCCCCCGGCTCCCCACCTGCAGGGGAGTCGCTTCACAGGCGGTGAAGCAGGTCTGCACGTGTCTATCTTTCTGTCCCCCTCTCTGTCTTCCCCTCCTGTCTTTCTCTCCATTTCTTTCTGTCCTATCCAACAACAATGACAGCAGTAACAATAACAATAATAACCACAACAACGATAAAGTAACAAGGGCAACAAAAGGGAAAAAATGGCCTCCAGGAGCACCGAGCCCCAGCAATAACCCTGGAGGCAAAAAAAAGAAAAAAAGAAAAAAGAAAAAGAAAAAATTACCTGGCATAATATAATGTGTACTGAAGATTAATTCCTTCTCTTATCTCTTCGATTGTTATCATAAAACATAGCTGGAAAAGCCAGTGACTTCTCTTTATTTTTATTTATTTATTTATTTTTTGCCTTCAGGGCTCGAACCAGGTTCCTTACGCTGGTCCCTGCGCTTCGTGCCATGTGCACTTAACCCACTGCGCTACCGCCTGACCCCCCAGAGAGTTTTTCTTTTTTAAGGTGTCTTACTGACATTTAGTCGCTATTTCATAACACCCCTGTAATGCTGGTGTTAGTCTCACTTTATAGATGAGAACATTTGGCAGCGAGGTAGTAGTCATATAATAATCACATTGAGATTCAGACTCAGGCTTGCCTGACTAATTGAATCACAAAGCTAGCCAACTCAAACTCCTAACTTGGTTAGCCATCCGTCCTTGGAGCCTGCTGGCCATGTCTTCCTATGGTCCTGGGGTTCAGATTCAAGCATGTCCAGTCCTTGAACCTGTGTTGTTTTCAGGACTCTTCTCTATGACCAGGAAATTACCATTCCTTCTGTTCCTCGGCAGCGATCACAATGAAAACCACAAAGAAACCAAACCACTTCCCTCTCCTGGCTCCTCTTCATCGCCAATTCTCCACTCATAAGTTGCGTGTGTCTGCTGCCACCTGCCGGCAGCCTTACGCAGCCTGCTCTTTGTAAACCTAGAAACCTAGCTCTGTGAAGGAGAAGCCACCCAGCTCTGACAACAAAACAAGCAACTGGAAACAAATAAAAATAACCAAGCACCTCAATGCAGAAGTCTTCCTGAGAGGCTGTCAAACTCTAACGGAGAAATACTTCCACACCCCTCCCCTCGAGACGAGCCCTTTCTCCCCGAAGCTGCTCCCAGTTTTGACCAAACCCCCAGCTGTCTTTAGGGGCTACGGGAAAGCCATCTTCATTTGAATGGTGGTCTCTCGCTAAATGTGGATGTGACACCTAACGCTGACTGCCACACTGACAGCCAGAAAACCAGCAGGTGAATGGTGCCCCGACCAAGAAGAACTGAAGGGTCACAAAGCTCAGCTTGGCCTCCTCATGGAAGGTGAGGCCCAGGGCAATCAGGGTGATGCAGGCTCCGTTGGGAACACAGGCCCGTTGCCCTTTATCAAGGACATCCAACCATCACACACAAACACACGCACGGAGACACACAGACACACACAGAGACAGAAGTGCAGACATGCAGACACAGACACACAAACATACACATACAGGGACAGACACACACACAGAAACACAGAGATACACACAGAGACACACAAGAGACACACAGACATAGACACAGACACACACAGATACATAAATACACATGCAGACATACAAATACACACACAGACAGACACACATACACACACACACAGATACATAAATACACGTGCAGACATACAAATACACAAACAGACAGACACAGACACACAAACAGACGGACACACACACACAAACAGACACACACACACAGAGACACAGCAAACAGTGCTTTGTCATCTGGGAT
This sequence comes from Erinaceus europaeus, assembly GCF_950295315.1. Lineage (NCBI taxonomy): Eukaryota > Metazoa > Chordata > Mammalia > Eulipotyphla > Erinaceidae > Erinaceus > Erinaceus europaeus. The sequence goes on along the minus strand of NC_080178.1, from coordinate 78,399,616 downwards.
GGGTAGCTGAAGCTTTGTTGTTTTTTGTGTCTTTGACAAACTGAGAAGTAAAAACAAGAAGTCCTCTCCTGGTGTGGGGGAGCTTATTTCTGACTGTTGGGAGAAGCAGGAGCTGTCAGGACAATTAGGGGCTCATCTAAGTCCCGGCTTTGTGCATCAGCCTTCTCTGCCCTCTGTCTCATCCCCTGCATGTCCCTCTAATTCAGTGCCTAATGAATAACCCCTAGGAACAAAAGCCACTCTCAGGCTGCCTCCTCACATCATTATTACAGAAGACTTGCGTAACTGTGACCAACTACTCCTGTTTTCAGGCCTGTCTCTACATTTGGTTATTCACAACCTTTACAGCTCAATATTATTACCCAACTGTGAACACTGTCTAATTATCCTAATAATACCTATTAAATAATTCCCGCTAAATCACTTGAACCAGAGCTACACCAGCCAGCTCAAATACAACTTAACCTAATAAGCATCGGTCATTCATTAAGCACCAGGGCAAATCTCTTAAAGGGGATGAATAGAATATTCAACTGCAGAGGCATATCATTGTTGTGCAGATGTTATCACAAGGTAGGTGCATAAATTCGGGGGCCTAGTTGGCAAATCTTCCATTGTATCTCCTTGGGGGCCACCCCCCCCCCCGATCACTTGACTCTTAAGTCTCCAACCTCTTGTTGAGCTGCAAATGTCATCCACACAAGGACAATCAAGAAAAGGAAAAGAGACAGAAATGTAATAAGGGAATTAAATTACCAGGGTGTACAGGGAATGAGTGGAACCCATCAGCGGGCTGGGTGAGCACACCTTTGGAGACACTGTAAGATGACTGCATTTCTCTAGCTGCCACCTCAACATGGCCTTTCTTTCCTCTCCCTTTTCCCCTTTGGATTTCTTTTTTTGTTGTTGTTGCCTTTGTTGTTGTTGTTATTGTTATTGTTATTGATGTTGTCATTGTTGCATAGGACAGAGAGAAATGGAGAGAGGAGGGGAAGACAGAGAGGGGGAGAGAAAGATAGACACCTGTAGACCTGCCTCACCATCTATGAAGTGACTCCCCTGCAGGTGGGGAGCCGGGGGCTTGAACAGGGATCCTTAAGCTGGTCCTTGCGCTTCCCACCAATATCGCTTAACTTAGAAAGCTGAGTGCATTCAATAAATCCCTCTTAATCGTTACACTGCAAAGAATCTCCACAACAGGGCAAGAACCATCAAGAGACCAGAGAGGAGTCACAAAGCCCCTAGGCCCTCAGTGGTTACAGACTGGACTGCCTGCTTGCCTTTGAAGGTGGGGGCAGTTAAGGATGGCTAAACCACCGGCTTAGGGCCATGGAAATGGTGGCTCTGTGTGGACAGGGACTCAGGCTGTGCCCACACAGCAGAGCCAGACAGAGCCAGCACTGTTGTTGTCAGAGCGCCAGCAAGGACCCACGCCCACCGCTCAGCCCACCCAGAGGCCTACCTGCTTCTCCTCTCAGCGCTTTCTCCAGCCTCACGCCCTGGACCTCAGAAGCCCTCTGCCGCTCCTCCAGCTTCTCCAGCTGCCTCTGGATGGCCTGCAACACGGGATTGCAGTGTCACACGGGGAGCCTGGTGTTGGGCTATTGTACAGATGTGGTTGAGTTAGGCAGGACTCACAAACCACCACATTTCCTTGCAAGTATTATTATTTACATATCAATCTTCTGCCTTGTATTAAAATGACTCCTCCCACCACATTAACCCCTCAGGGTATCACCCATTCCCGTGAGCTAAAAAACTATAGCAACCGTTGCTACGGCATCTTTCTACCTTCCCAGAATGCCTTGTTTTCTTCATCCCCTTTCCTAGCCAGTTCAGTCCCGACTTGCTACTTCCAGAATTGTCCTATAAAAGTCACTCCTGTTTCCGCTCTCTTTCTGTCTCATCCGCATCCCAACTTGGAGAAGGGCTGGCATGCATAGCGGGAGGCAGCCATTTTGCTAGCATCATGTGGCCTAAACCCGCTGTACTCACATCCGACTCTGGGGTGTCCACATGAATAAAGATTTGTGTTCCCGCTCCACCATGAGTTCCAGAGTCTCTCTCTTCTCTCTCTCCCTCCCTCTTTCTCTCTCTCTCTCTCTCTCTCTCTCTCTCCCGTGAAGCTAGCCCAGCAGTCTGGATGTATTCAAAAAGAAGCCTGGTTCCTCATGATGTCCCTCTAGGACTGAGCAGCCAAAGATGTCTTAACGTTTCCCTTCCTTAGTGGGGAAGAAGGTCTGTGTCTGAGCTAGGTCGGCCCCAGGCAGACTTTAAAACCATCCAAGCATACCACTGAGACCCTGGGGTGAGCTGTTGGGCAGTGTCTTTGCCTCTTAGACTCTGTGGGGCCTCAGCCTCTATCTGTAGAGGCGGCTTCATTAGAGCAGGACTGTTGTTAAAATTCGGCGGCTCCAGCTGGCCGGGCTAGGTTCACGGGCGGGTAACAGAGACGCGGAGACAACAGCTGGGCAGGGAAGCTGTATTTCTTTATTCACGAACAACAATTCATAAACTAAACCAAACTAATCACCAAACAGAACTCTGCTGTCTCTTTGTGGCGGTGCAAGCACTCTCCCTTACTCTTCAACTCAGGAACCCTCTCCAACTCTCAAACCCCTGGAACTCTGGTGGGGTTCCTAGGGGCGGGGCCAAGCAGGCCCGCGAAACTAACTGGACTGATCCAATTCTCTTGGCGGGGGAGAACTAGAACAACCCAATGTAAAGCATACAACAATTCCCTTTTCTTTTTAACTAAATGACTATAGTATCAAGGGTGTGGGGTGAACAGAAACCTCTATCATACAGGCATTTTTTATAAAGAAACTGGCACAAACATGGAGAAACATGCAAGCAAGTAACAAGAACCAGTGTGCTGCCAAGGGAAGGCCTGAGGGGGCCATTTTTGTCTCTGTGGACAGCAGCTCCCGAGGAAACAGAGGTCCTACTCACACCCCCAGAACCCTCAGCACACCCCTCCCAAAGCTGGTCTGGAGTGGAGGCCTGGGTCAGGCCTTTCCCAATCTGTCCTGCTCCTGGTCTCAGCTTCAAATCCCACCTGTACTTTTGCTGCACCACAGGGCTAGTGCTTAGAGTTCTTTTCCCCAGGGAAAGGGTCGTTACAGTGAGTGGGTTTGTTGCTTCTTCTTCTTCTAGCATTTTCCCTTCTTCCGTAGCCAGTCAACAGCGTCAGGTTGAGCCTGATGGAAAGTTTCGAGACCTCCTTTGAATCTGGAGAGGTGGCAGTCGTTGACTATGTGAGTCATAGTCTGTCTGTAGCCGCAGGGGCAGTTCGGGTCGTCTCTGGCTCCCCAGCGATGGGACATAGTGGCGCACCGGCCATGGCCTGTTCGATAGCGATTGAGGAGGGCCCAATCATAACGTGCTAGGTCAAAGCCGGGTTGACGCTCGCAGGGGTCTGTGATGAGGTGTTTGTTCTTTACCTCAGCTGACTGCCAACTCTGTTTCCAAGAGTCTGGAACAGAGAAGTTCAGTGTAGGCGTAGGGGACCAGATTGGGTGACGAGACATCAAGCGTTGGACAGGGTGGGCGAAGATATCCGCGTAGATTGGCAGGTCCGGTCGAGCGTAGACGTGGGAAATGAACTTAGATGATGCCGCATCCCGATGAGTATCTGGCGGGGCGATGTTGCTAAGAACCGGCAGCCATGGAACTGGGGTGGAACGGATGGTTCCAGAAATGATCCTCATGGAGGAATATAATTTGGAATCGAACAAGTGGACATGGGGGCTACAGAACCATCCTGGGGCACAGTATTCTGCAGTGGAATAGCATAATGCCAGAGATGATGATCGCAGTGTGGAAGCGCTCGCGCCCCATGAGGAGCTGGCCAGTCTTGCAATGATGTGATTCCTCGCGCCCACCTTTGCTGCAGTTTTTATGAGATGTTTGTGAAATGACAGAGTGTGATCGAGAGTAACGCCAAGATAGACTGGCTGGGCTTCATGCCGGATTCTCGTATCGCCAAGCTGCACATTAAGCTCACATGAGGCCGAGGCATGGTGTAGATGGAAAACTGATGATACCGTTTTTGCAGTGCTAGGGATTAGTCGCCATTTTTTACAGTAATCAGATATCAGAGACATGTCTTTCGTGAGTGTTTCCTCGAGGATGTCGAACTTGGATGCCTGAGTTGCACAGCAGATGTCATCGGCGTAGATGAACTTCCTTGAAGAAGTTTCTGGGAGGTCATTGATGTAAATATTAAATAGCGTAGGAGCCAGAACAGAGCCCTGGGGGAGGCCACTTGAGACAAGTCTCCATCTGCTAGACTTGTCACCCAGATGTACCCGGAATCTTCTGTTTTGGAGAAGAAACGATATAGTTTGGCCACCCATGGAGGCAGGCATCTTGAGATCTTGACCAGGAGACCAGGTTTGTTGCTAATAAGTTACTAAGACAAGATGCAGGATTTTTAATTTTCTTTTACATTTTTATTAGTGGTTTGATGATTAAATAGATTGTAAGATAATAGAGGAGTATAATTCCACACAGTTCCCACCACCAGAGTTCCATGTCCTATCCCCTCCATTGGAAACATCCCTATTCTTTATCCCTCTCTGGAAGTTTGGACCGGCATTCTTTATGGGGTGCAGAAGGTGGAGGGTCTGGCTTCTGTAACTGCTTCTCTGTTAAGCGTGGACATTGGCAGGTTGATCCCTACCGCCAGTCGATGTGGAATTTTTTTTTACCACACTTTGGAACAACCTCACAGGTTCCTTAGACTCACCAAGTGCCCCTCTGCAGAGCTGGGGTTGCTACTGGATTTACATTTATATGTTTATTTCCCCCATCTGTTTCTCTCCTGTATATATTAGGAAGGAGAGTTAAGAAGCCCTCTCTAATACATACAATTTTGTTCATGCCCAACAGTTTTAAACTCTGCCTTCAAACAAAAGGCACATCTTTTGGAAGAACAAACTTTGCACCTGACAGACCACATATATTAAAGAAGGAGAAGAAAAAAAAATTTAAAAGAGTTGGCAGCTATTTGGGCAGGAAGAATGCTTGTTCCTCTCCTTTGCTCCAGCACTGTCTCCAACCCCTTCCTTCTTTTTAAAAAGTCTTCGTTTACTTATGAGAGAGGAGGAGAAAAAGAGCTGCAGAACATCTCTTTGGTATATACGGCGCCGAGGATCAAACTCTGGGCTTCGTGTTTGAGGAATCAACACTTAGCCCACCCCACCACCTCCTGAGCTGCCCTTCCTCCTTAAACCCACATCTCCCCGGTATCCAAGGTTCCGACTGCCAGGGCAGGCCAACCCTGCAGAGAGGCCCAGACAAGGGTCGGCTAGAGTGGCCTACAAAGTGTCTTAGCCTCAAACCAAAAAATCTGCAGTAGATTAGAGTTCTGTCTAAACCTACTTGTCATTTCATGCCTTATTTCTCTGTCTCTTTCCTCTCTTCCTAGTATCCTTCCCCCTCTTCCCCTTCTTCCATCTTCTCTCTCTCTCTCTCCCTCTCTCTCTCTCTCCCTCTCCCTCTCCCTCTCTCTCACTTTCTCTCTTTCCCTCCCTCCCTCCCTCTCTTTCTCTCTCCTAAAGACAGTTTACATAGAAATCCATTTCTTGCTGGTAGGGTGTAGACTTGCCAAAGGCAGGGAGACGTTTCCATGACTAGATTCCTGATTTCTGAGCAATTACCAGCCAGGTGGTTATTATGGGTTAAACTGTGGGCCCCCCTCTTTAGTTTCTGTATCGAATCCCTAATTCCCAATGCATTTGGAAAAGGGGTCTTTAAGGGAGTAGGCAGTCCAGTGAGGGCCAGCAAGATAACTCACTTGCATAATGACTGGCTTTAACTCAACCCAGCTTCTGGTCAGCATCCACCACACTGAAGGTACTCTGGTATCATTCCTTCTGTCTTTTTTTAATATTTATTTCCTTTTTGTTGCCCTTGTTTTTTATTGTTGTTGTAGTTGTTCTTGTTGTTGTTATTGATGTCATTGTTGTTGGATAGGACAGAGAGAAATGGAGAGAGGAGGGGAAGATAGAGGGAGAGAAAGACACCTGCAGACCTGCTTCACCGCCTCTACACCTGGGCACAAGGCTTTGATCACAGACCAGGCCATTCAGCAAAGTCAGGTTGGCCTTTCCCAGCAGAACACAGACTCCCAAAGGGCTTCCAGACCCTGATTCCAGGGCCCCAGCTCAGCTTGCCTAGCTCAGGGTGCTCTGCTGACCTGAGCTTTATAAAGCCTTTTCAGTTCTTCTTGCTTAGCTAGGTGTTTTGTTGCTTTTTCCAGCTTCCTTCTCCTTCGAAGTGTCTTGCTCTCCTGTAAGAACCAAGAGAAGAGACAAATAAGATTTGGCAAAATTGGAGTTAAAATGGATAGACTCTCATTGGCTTCTGTCCTTGCCAACAGTGGTTTCTAGTCACTGCTTGGCAACTAGACAATGATAATGAGTAAGACTTTCTGATGGACTGTATTGATGAGAATGCTTTACATTGGTGTTGTATAAAATGTGGGAACCGTCAGTCATGGAGGACCACTGTCTTCTT